>NC_056726.1:153022283-153197283 GCF_019279795.1 Protopterus annectens
ATTGTTAGCCATAAAATTACTTGCTGATACATAAATTTCAGGTCTTGTTGTTTCAGTATGACCTAAAATTGGATTAAAAAAGCCCTTTTCTCTTTTATTTATCACTCCATGCATTAGTTGATTTACCATACCAAGGGAGTAACCTCTAGCCAGAAACACACCCTCTATTGTCTCACATTCATTCAAAAAATTAGCAAACTCTGACACTGTTCGTGCTGTCCTTACAAGCTGACCCTTGACTACAGCATGTTTTTGTTGGGGGGGGGGTGAGATTGGAAAATGCAAATAAGTGTTTGAAAAGATAGGTCTTTGATAAATCTGGGTGGAGAATTCAGCTCTCTCTTTATCTTTAGATAGAAGTATGTCTAGGTATGCAGTACTAGATGTACTGGCCTCAAAAGTAAATTTTAAAAAATTGTTGTTGCTGTACTAATGTAGTCAAAATATTTATTACATTTTTCAAGGTCATCATCCCATATAATAAAAATGTCATCCAAGAATGCATATACAACATACAATATTTCATAAATTCTGAATTAAATACAAATTTGTTTTCCCATATTGTCATTACTATATTTAGTGAAGAGCCTGCCACATGCGGAACCCATTGCTACACCTGTAACTTGGTTGCAGTTTGCATGTTCAAATAATATATAATTATTTTTCAATACAATTTCAATTAAAGTTTCGTAGGTGTTTACACTATCCTGACTTATACCCTTCAATCTTAGATATTCTAAAAACCATTCAATATCTTGCACATGGAGGATGACAGTATATAAGTCCTTGACACCAACAGTAATGAATAAGTAATTTTCATTAAACTCAATTTGATTATTTTCCACAAAAAATCCCAAGAGTCTTTACAAATGTGTTTTTCTTGGGTAACCAGATGTTTTAATTTTTCATCAAGGAATTTGGCACATGGGTGTGGTCTCATTGCTGGCTTTTCAAAATTTGGGTGGACTTTTGGGATGCCAAAGACTGAAGGTATGATAGGTGCCATAGAATTCAAGTAATCGTATTCATTCAGATCAATTTGTCTATTAATAAATCATTAAGTGTGTCCCTCACCCTTTTGCTGTATTTAGTTTGTTTAATGACACTTTACTATAGGTAGTTCCCAAAAGCATATCAAGTATTTTTTGTTTGTAGTCCTGTGCCTCCATTATCACCAGACCTCCACCTTTGTCTGGTTTCATAAGCCTCACATTTTGGTCACTTAATTTTTTTAACAGCTTTTTCTCCCCATGTAGTAAATTGTCATTTGTAGTTGAGTTTTGTTTGTTAATGCATGATTTGTTTAGGAGATTCGGCTGTCACATCATTTAAAGCTGATCACATAGGTTCATAGGTTCATAGGTAGATACTAGGCTATCTGCCCTAGAGCATTTATAAGCCTAGCCAGAGTGTATTTGGCTTCCGCATCCCTATTAGATTAGCCTACTGTGCCTCTGTAAAATAGGTCACAGAAGGCACCCTTTTAAGATTAGTTTACTGTGCCTCTGTCTAGCAGGGACACAGGAGAGATCCCAGGGGTGAATTTGCGATTTCCCATCCACGCATCCAAATTTCGCTTGAAGAGAGTCAGCGAGGGGCTATGTCTAACATGAATTGGGATTCTATTCCAGAGGGAGGGGATCCTCTGGGAAATGAATCTGCCCTCCAGCATGTCCTATTTATTTTTGTGCTGAGGTTTAGGTCCCTGGAGCATGTAGCTCTAAGGGACTTGGATTTTTTGAGGTGGAACATGTCAATTAATTCTGGGTTTGACATGGCTTTGTACATCAGGCATAGATCGCCTCTGAGTAGGCGGTAAGCAACTGAGTAGAGCTGGAGTTTCTTTAGTCGAGCTGCATAGGACATCTGTTTGTAGCCCATGATCCTCTTGGTGAGGTACTTTTGGGGTCTTTCCAGTTGCTGCAGGTGTCGGGTAAGGTACATCCCAAAAGGGGCATTGTATTAAATTATGGGCCTGATGAGTGACGAGTAGAGGGGCACAATGACCTCTCTTGATCTAGATGCAAACCCTTTCGTGATAAGGTGGGCTATATAGAAGGTCTTTCTAACCACTTTGGCAATGTGATTATCAAAGGAGAGACTACTATCTACGTTGATCCCCAAATCTCTAATTATTTATTCTGTACTTAATGGATTACCACCTATGCGGTAATTTGTGGGCACCTTGTTTTTCCCAAAGGGGATGACTATGCACTTTTTAGCATTTAGCTTGAGGCCGTGGCTCTGGCACCAAGCATCCGTCTCTGTGAGACCCTTTTGGAGGATGCTTGTGTCAGCTGGAGATTTGATTATGGCCCCCAGTTTGCAGTCATCTGTGAACTTTGTCAGCCATAATCCCCCCGTGTTAGCCTGAACCTCAGAGAAGTATATACCGAACAAGAGAGGTCCCAGAACTGAGCCCTGTTGAACGCCACTTGTAACTGGTTTGGATTCGGACATGGCACCTGCGATTCTGACTATGTGGGTTCTATCTCTGAGCCAGTTTGCAACCCATCTTGTGATATAGGGGTTGATATTTAAGCTGATAAGCTTATTTATGATGCCCAAGTGGGGTATTGTGTCGAAGGCTTTTGTGAGGTCCAGGTAGGCTGTGTGGACTACCTTGCCCTCATCTATGGCTTTGGTAACTGTTTCAAAGAAATCAACTAGGTTTAAGAGGAAAGATCTGCCCTTAACAAAGCCGAATTGGGTAGGGTCCAGTATCTGGAGGCTCCCAATGTCTTTGTTTATGAGTTCCATGATAATACACTCCATAGCTTTACAGACCAGACTAGTCAGGTTTATGGGGCGATTGTTTTCAGGGTCTGTTGTGGCACCACCTTTGTGGAGTGGGACCACTGTAGCTGTACGCCATTCTTTGGGTACATATCCTGTAGTAAGGCTAAGTTTGAACAGTGACTTAATGTGATGGTTCAGTTCTTCTTGGAGATCGTGTAAGACACAGCCTGGGACACTGTCCGGTCCCATACATGCTGTGTTTTTTGCTTTGGAGAGGGCAGCTTTCACCTGTGCATCTGTGATGTCAGGGAGGTTACATTCAGTTGGGATAGGCATTTGCTCCTTTGGGGGGGAAGGGGGGGAGACGTTTGTGCTGAATCTGTCTGCCAGCAAGATTTTTTTGTTTTCAGGCTTGCTAGTTGTTGCTGAAGCACCTACCAAGGGGAAAAAACACTGAGAGAAGAAAAGGAGCCACTTTTGTGATTTTAAGTATTTTTTTCTGATTTTTTGTTAAGTTTTACTACTTTGCTGCCTACTTTTTGGCATTTTCCGGCTTGCTAAAGTTTATATCTGTAACAGTAACAGTACTTGGAACACATCTAGAGCCTGTTTACTGCATTTCTTGTGTTGCACTTAATTTAAAATCGTTTTTTTCTCCAAAAACTGCATTTTACCTGATTTTGGCCTAGCACTCAAGTGTGGGGTCATTTATTGCACTGTTGTGATTATTTTGCTGCTTGTGTATCTCTGCTACCTTTAAACTACAACAAAAAGAAAAAAAAATCTTGCTTTTTTCCCACTTTCTGAAAGTTAAGAAAGTTCAGTTACAGATTTGCTGTTCTGAACTGTTTGGAAGTTTCTAGAAGGCCAGTGCTTGCTTGGGCTAAAGGGAAGACTCTGTGTTCACCAGCGGGAGTGGTTAACACTGAACAGCCTGCCTGTCCCTGGAGGAGTGGTTACTAGCTAGAAGCTGTAGTTTTATTGGCCATTTTGGGTCAATTCTAAACTCCTTGATCTGTCTCTCTTAAAACCAGGCTGCCTCGTGGTTTTGGCGTCTTTTCAGGCTTGCTAGTTGTTGCTGAAGCACCTACCAAGGGGAGAAAACGCTGAGAGAAGAAAAGGAGCCACGTTGTGATTTTAAGTATTTTCTTCTGATTTTTTGTTAAGTTTTACTGCTTTGCCGCCTACTTTTTGGCATTTTCCGGCTTGATAAAGTTTATATCTGTAACAGTAACAGTACATGGAACATGATTTGAAAAGTTTTGGGCTTGTCACATGATTTTAAGCTGATCACATGATTTCAAAAAAAAGTTGCCATATGACCTTTTAGAATTGTATTTAAACAGTGTGTGTGTTTGCTTCTCTTCATTTGAAGGTTTGCTTCTCTTCATTTGAAGAAGTTTTATTATAAAATAAAACAAAAGCACTAATATTACATTTCAAGTTGTTGAGCTGGATTTGTCAGAATTTCTGTGGCCTTGCATTTGTTTTTTTATCTTTCAAAAGATGAGGAAACTACCAGTTGTTACAGAAAAGAAGGACTGCATGGGAGTGTAGGGGAAAGCAGATGCCTTAACTGAGAACAGATAGATAGATGGAATGTGAAATGTAGGTTGAGAATACCAAAATGATGGGATGCTTTCCCATGTATATGCTTTATTTTAATGTAACCTGTCAATTAGCCAGAAAGAAGACATTCCAAAACAAAATAAAACATAGCATAAGAATGCTGAATGACAGTAGAGGAAAAACAGAATGGAATACATTCTGGGAGAGGATCCAGATGGTCCTGGCTAGGTGGAGTAATATGAAATGGATAAAGCGAAAGTATGAGCCAGTAACAGGTTGTATAAGCTGGGAGGGAGGAAAGAAATTTTAACTTCGGTGCAGGTGTAGAACAGAGGTGGAGAAGTCAAGATGATGAAGGCCTGGTGAGGCAGATGAATGAAGGGGAACAATTGTTTAAAGCATGGGTAGACCTGAAATGCCAAAGAAGCTGATCAGAACAGGAATGAGAAGAATAAAGGAAAAAAGAAGATGGAAAGGAGGGCTAAGGAAGTTAGAGGTTCCATGGGGAGAATGTCAGAAGAAGACAAAACAAATATTTTAATCTATGCAAAATTGAGATAGGGAGAGAGTATGAGTCTATAATAAGAAACATGAGAAAGAAGCAGAGAAATGGAGATGTTGGAAAGGCAAAGAATGTACACAAAAGAAGATTCGCTGTAAGTAGTACAGGGTTGTAACCCATCAGCATCATTCATAGATGGTTCCTATCATCAAAAACGACAAGAAAATAAAAATGATAATAGTGAATGTTGGAGATGTGTTAGGGTGATAATGGAATAAAATGATAATATTGAATGTTGGAGATGTGTTAGGGTGATAATGGAATAAAATGATAATATTGAATGTTGGAGATGTGTTAGGGTGATAATGGAATGTGGCACGTGTTGGGAGTATGGACGAGCTAAGGACATGTGAAGCAAAACATGGCAATATGGCAGTAGATCTCTCAGAAAGAAGGTATGAACACATAGGAGAGCGTTATTTCAGACAGGAGGGAATGGGAGGAAAGGGAATTGAAATGAGTGCTGGCACCATAGGTTAAAATTATCACAGGAATAAAATGG
The DNA here is from genome assembly GCF_019279795.1 of Protopterus annectens. Lineage (NCBI taxonomy): Eukaryota > Metazoa > Chordata > Ceratodontiformes > Protopteridae > Protopterus > Protopterus annectens. The sequence continues at coordinate 153,027,656 of NC_056726.1, forward strand.
GAAAATATGGAAAATCTGTCCAAAAAGGAAAGACACAAGAGATTCATAATGCTTACCAGAATAACAGCTAAATCTACAAAGCTAGTAGGAAGAATCAAGAAAGTGCCCAAAGAAGGAAAGACACTTGCACCTCTTACAAAACAGAGGTAGAGAAAGGAGAAAAATGAGGAAGGAAACAGTGAAGGGTAGAGAGTGTAAGCAAGCAAACATTCCCTGTACCTGAACTGAAACTCGCATTTGGTATATGGGTAACTGCAAGTGAAACAAGGGGTGCATCGTCAATGCACTGAATAGGTATGCATAATTGTGATAAGAATAAAAAAGAGGGAAACAAGACCAGGTGCAACATTATTTCTGGAGGGTGGGAGGAGAAGCAGCTGCTACAGTGCTAAGCGTTTTCGTCAATGTGTTTGTTTCTTGGGGTGCCTCCATGGTGTACATATATGGGAAATCTAACGTTTGATGCCTGCAATCAATGTAGTCTAAAAATAAAAATTTGAACATTATATTGTATCAGGTTTGGGCAAATGACATTATGCTTTTGTGTTGGGAAATGGCACCTGTCATTTCGAGATAATGAGCTATGGTTTGTGAACTGTGTTAACAAAAAGTATTTATGCAAACAAAACAAATGCTATTTAAGTCATTAACACTCCCATAGATGTGAGCATGCTAAATTTATTGTGCCCAAACTACTAAATATGCAAGCAACATGAATGTAATGAGTGTTCTGTGCTGTAGAGTGCAATTATTTGGTATCTAACAGCCCTTTTAAAAGAAAATCTGGTACTTTGCTTTCAGCATTCACTAGTGTAATTTTAAAGCTAGCATGTCTTACAAATGCATTTAACTATGATGCTAAAATAAATCATTTTTCAAACTTGTCCTTTAAATGAGATTTTAACACATTCCAGCTACTTTTTGGAAAATGCTCCAGGCCAAACTGAGTTTGCCTCCAGTACCTGCACACATTTCGCAACTCATTAACTGCAGTGCTGGAACTGTTAATGAGTTAACTGTTTTGGACTTAATGTTTCTACTTTAGTGGTGATTGCTGACTCTGTTTTATATAACGTGTGCTTTCAACCCTGTCGATGTGATGTGACAGAGAATCCGGTTATTATTCAGTAGCCAGTGGAGAAGATTCTATGTGTGCTGAACTTTGTTGAGCTAAATTCCACCATGTTTTTACAAATAACTATAAACACAAGAATTGATCTCAACTGCCTCAAGTATGAATGCCTGTCAACAAGTGCTTTATAATTTCCATTGAGAGATCAAATTATGTAGAGCCGCAAAGCAAAAATATATTGTAACCTGTCCCATAGTCACCCTTTAAGGATACTTATTAATGCATCTGTAAAGTAAATGGTACAAATAGGTAGGCTTATTTAATATTATGGAGTAAAAACTGAGAAACTGGTAGCAGAGAGGGCAGACAGGTCACAAATCCTGTTTGCCAAATTATTCTTTGTCATAAAACAAGAATGAGGTGTCATGGACTCGATTCTGAGCCTTCTACATCTGCCGGAGCTGTCACTACTGAACCTCTATCTTTCCATCTGATGCACCCCGAATAGAAACACTATGTGATTGGTAAACACAAAAGCACCATGATATACTGTAACAGCTGTTAATGGTGAAGTGAAAAAATACAGAGGGAAAGAGAGAGAGAGCACCTTTATGGCAATAGATACTCACAAAATTATCAAAGATTACCAGAATGTGGTTGACGTCTGATTACATATATTCTATATATATATATATATATATATATATATATATATATATGGGTCTAGGACTATTCACTGAAAACACATTTCACTGAAAGTCAAATGACTGTGCACAAATCACTGAATGCTCAATTCACTGAAAACACAATTCACTAATACACATTTCACTGAAAGTAATATATGGCCTTTTCCTCACTGTAGTGCAACCCTGGAGTTAGTATATATAGTAAGGGGGGCGGGGGGCACCACCCCCACACCCCCACATACTTTGATTATATATTATGTTCAGAAATTAGTCATTTATTGGAATTGCAAGTATCCATGTATATAGTTCAAAATATTTAAAATAGGTGGGGGGCTATGCACCCCACACCCCCTTACTATATATATTAACTCCAGGGTCGCACTACGGTGGGGAAAAGGCCATATATAACTTTCAGTAAAATGTGTTTCAGTGAATTGTATTTTCAGTGAATTGAGCTTTCAGTGAATTGTGCACAGTCAAATGTGTTTCAGTGAAATGTGCTTTCAGTGAATAGTCCTAGACCCATATATATATACATATATATATTTATTTATATATATATATATATATATTTTTTTTTTTTTTTGCATGAAGACTATTAATCCCTAAGGTATATTAAATTATCACTAGTTAAGTTATTAGATGTAGCTGCATGTAATAAGTAGGAACATTGATGTCAGTCAATCATTGTCGTGTCTGCTCTTAGCTATATGAAGTGCATATAACAACATACAGAAGCACACTCCCATATATCTATCAGTGTTGCTGCCTTAATTTAACACTTCTGGTGTACATACCATTATGTATGTTCTCACTCCTGCAATTCATGGATGGCTCTTTTAATGTATCCTGATTTCTGCTCTTGCAAATTCTGTTGTAAGTCTAAGTTCCTCTTGCAGTTTCAAAGAATAAAGCAAAATAAACTAATTCCAAAGCAGTAAAAAATGCCTGTTACATATACTTAGTTCAATGCATAACTTCACCACTGTTTGTAACTATTGTCATTTTAATTATTCACCATTTAGGTTCACTGTGTTACTTATTCTTTGAGATCTTAGACAATGCCAGCTAAACAGTCTCAGAAGGGCTGAAATATGATCTCAGGACATAAGGGTAATCTTTGCAATATATACAGCAGATTTCAAATAATTGTTCAGGAAAATGAGATGACCCCTAGCAAGTATCAATGTCATTGGGACAATAGGTAGTACACTCACCTTTGATGCTGGAAAACCAGAAGGCTGTGGGTTCTAGTCACACTCCAGGTGATTGGCTTGTTGACAATGCAGTGGAGCATTGGTGGGATGCTGCACTCCTGAGTTCGCTGTCCTTCCTCTGAGGCATTAAACTAAGATAAAATTTGCTTGAGCTAGTGGTAGCTCAGGTAGATGAAAAAGATCCCACAGCACCTACTGAAAAAGAGTAGGGGAAGTTCTGCAATGGTGTGACCAAATTTCTCCTATTAGTGTTAATATCACCTCTGGCGTTTTGTGAAAAGAGGCCACAAGCTTAGCAGGACTAACCTGGTTAACGAAGGATAAATAAATAAACTAATTAAATGTCTTCCTCCACCCAAACTGAGAACTTGCAGAAAATTAAAGTGGTGTTGGCAGGCCTAAACAAAAGTGTGTAATCAGCATTCTTGTAACAGCAAAGCTAAGCTCATAAACATTTAGCATAGGTTGTCAGTAAAGTAATCTTTAAGATTTGTGTATAATTATACATTTGCTGTCTTGGCAGGCATCATTTAACTTCTCTCTGTGATTCTATAATTGCTAGCCTCAATCCTAATATGTGGTAAGGGAAGAAAAGTGGAGTGTGTGTCTTGTGGTCCTACAGTGTTCAAATTAAGTAGCTAATACATTGCTATGTGCAAACTTAATCTAGATCCCGATGTAGGAAAAATAAACATGAACAAACAATTTACACATACTTTTTTGCTGCTGGCGGTGACTATATCAAACACCACATATAATGGTATTTATCATTATTAGCTCTTCTTTAATACCTTACATGCTCTGTGGGCTACAAATCAGGAATTAGAAAAATCAAGTCATCTTTGCAGAGGAACCATGGTCTAAGCAATTCATTTTCAGTGATCCTGTCTGTGTTAAACACCCTAATTTCCTAAATTATTTGAAATAATAGATCCTTGATGGTTTCACCCAAACTGACCCGCCCAGTCAGAGAGTAGATAAGCTCATGCAATAAACTGACTGCAAGTTGGTAAAAGATATGCCTGGGTGCTTTTAGCAATTTTTTCAACTAGCTGTACTAGCTTTGATTCATAGTCATACACAGCAGTTCTACTTTTGTACCCTGTCAGAGTCATTATCTGCTTACAATAGAATAAGCTTAACTCATTGCCACTCCTTGTATTTGAATTGTTCTGCCACCATTTCAGATGCATAAATTGGGACATTGTTTATGGACATGTGATTTTGCAAGACAAACCATTCCTGCAGCCATTGCAAAAGACTAGACTTTACTTTGATTCAAAACTAAATGCATGCCTTTATAGAATTTGAGTTGTTTCTATTGATTTATGTCATGCAGAGACATTTTAGATACCAAATAATTTTATTTTTATTTATTTATTTTTATTTTACATTTGTTGACCGGGCTAGTCCAGCTGGATAATTTCCATTTTCAGTGGAGGCCCGGGGAGAAAAGCTCCACAATTAAAACAAGGTTAAACATTTAAGCAACAATGCATACATTTTAGTGTAGTAGAAAATACAGTGAAAAAAATCAGGTAAAAAACAAATAGCCTAAGCTATATATTCATATTTTTTTTTTTTAGAACAGTACAGTAATTTAGTCATTTGAAATAGCAGGGAAAGATAGTGATTTTTACGTAGGGAGGTATGGCTGAAGAGCGAAGAAGTCATTTAGTCTGGATTGGTACAGGAGCAGAGCCAGAAGTTGTTAAGATGTAATAGAAGTTGTTTTTTGAGTCTAGTGAGGTAATGTGTGGTGGGGAGGTTATTCCATATTTTCCCTATGGAGTTTGAAAATAGACAGTTACCTGCTGAATTTGTAATTCTAGTTGTGGTGACTTGTATCTTTTCGGCAGATCACAACTGTTTCAAGTTTTTGTACGGAGTAAGGAGGTTACTGAGAGCTGGTGTTTTTGTTGGTTGATAAAGAATGTTATGTGTAATTAAGAGTTGTTGATAGATAAGCTTGTTAGGTAGTTCTAACCATTGTAATTGTTTTAAGTTATTACAGTGGTGAGTTCTGTACTGGGATGCTGTGGCAAAACGGGCTATATTATGATAGGATGTAGTTAGTTTTTTCAGGTTACCTTTAGAGAGATTGGTGTAAATAGAGGAAGCATACAGTAGGGTGGAGATAAGATGTGATTGAGCTAAGGTGGTCCGTGCTTCTGGAGTAAGAAGGGTTTTATTCTGTACAGTGAACCTATCTTTTTATTTACTGCTTTTATAGTGTTATTGATATGACAATCATAGTTAAGATTATTATCAATAGTAACACCAAGCAGTTTGGTAGTAGAGTCTGGGGAGATAAGAGAATTGTCAGCTGCAGTAATAGTAAAATTTAGTTGAGGAGATTTGTGGGTAGGTGAGAATAGTAATAGCTTTGTTTTCTTGGAGTTGAGAAGGAGACATCTTTTGAGAACCATTGTTCAACGGTTGAAAAGGTAGATTGTGTGAGTGACTGGAGTTCAGATTGGGTGGGAGCTGTACAGATGATGGTAGAATCATCTGCATATTGTATGCAGGTAGTGTTATGGATAGATGATTGAAGATCATTAATAAAGATAGAGAATAAGAGTGGACCTAATATTGATCCTTGAGGTACTCCTAAGGAGATAGGTAGTAGAGCAGATAGAGAATTTTTCCAGAGTACTGCTTGTTGTCGGTTTTCAAGGTAGGATGAGAACCAGGTTAAGGAGGAAAAATCCAAGGCAAGTGAGTTTAGTATGTGTAGGAGAAGTTTATGGTTGACCATGTCGAAGGCTTTTGACAGGTCTAGGAAAAGAGAAGCAGTTAGTTTGTTATTATTACGGTTACAGTTTATTGTGTTAGTAAAGGAAAGTAGTGCAGTGGTCGTACTATGTGAGGGTCTAAATCCATGTTGAGTGTTTGCTAGTAGGTTATTTTGAAGGAGATGGTTAAGTAGTTGTTTGTGTATACATTTTTCCATGATTTTAGCTAGTGGAGATAATAGTGCTATTGGGCGGTAGTTAGAGAGGTCAGTGGATTTGCCTCCTTTATGTAAGGGTATGATGTGTGATATCTTCCAGATTGCTGGAAAATCACTTTCTTTTATGGATCTGTTTATTAGGATCGAAACAGGGTAGGCTATAGCTTTTGCTGCTACCTGAAGGAATTCAGCAGGAAGCTTATCTGCTGAGGGGTAGTGGGTTTAAGTTTTTGTAAGAGAGATTGTATGTAGGAGGTGGGTATGGGTTGAAGTTGAAGGGAGGAATGACTTTGTTGGTGTTACTTAAGATCAGTTGGGAAGCATCAGGGGATAAATGGCTTGCTAGTGTTTGTATGGAAGTAGTAAAGAAGCTATTGAAGTTATTGGCTATTAAAGAGGGATTATCAGGGTCTAGATTCTGTGGGTTAGGTGTTAATATTTTACCTGGGGTAAGTAGATGATTGATAGTAGACCAGAACCTTTTTGGTTCTTTTTTTGTGGATTGCTGAAGTTCTACATAGTAGTTCTTTTTGTCTGAAATAATAGCATTTTTGGTTTTGTTTCTCAGCTCTCTAAAGGTTTGATAGTCTGTTGGGTTTCTAGAGGAGCGCCATTTCTTCCAAGATTTATTTTTAAGCCTGATCTTTTGTTTAGTATTAGAGGTAATTAGAGGTAATTGCTTGGTACATTTAGGTCTATTAGAGGAAACTTATTACATATTTCTATCCTAAAATCTCAGAACATTTGCATTTTGTTTGTCACCCCCCCCCCCCCCAGGGCACAACTTCTCAACTAGAAACTGTTCTGCTTAAATAAGGACAGGTGTTAAACCTATACATGGACATACAGTCATTTCCATATATGTAAATTCAAAGGATGGTGTTTTGGAAAGTGTAAAGTGTGTAAAACATCCTCGACACTGTAGACTCCCTCTTGCCTGGTCTCACTGAGACTGGACTTTAGGCTGGATAAACGAATGGCTGGTTAATTCAAAGAATCATACAAAACAGTACTTATAAGACATAAATCAGATTTTAAAAATTATGTTTATGTGTTGTATTGATTACCGTTGCTTTTATTTACCTTTACTTTACTTTCTGGATGAAGTAATACATTGTTTCTGAGTACAGTGCACTGTACTTTTTCCTAGAATTGGCAATGAAAATTTGATTCATGGAAAAAACTCTTGACAAAAATATGTCCGGTTAAAGAGGAGTCCAAATAATAGGAGACCAGATAAGAGGCAGTCTACTGCATTTTCTCCTGTTACTGTTCCCCTCTGAAGAAGAGTTAACCCAATGCCTGGTCTGCTGGCTAAGAATATTACATTATCTCCTACAAAAGATGACTGGGCAAATGCTCATGGTTGAAAAACAGCTCAAACTAATCCTAGGAATATATGAGAAATAAAGCTCAGATAATTCACATTTGGTTTAATGTATACCAATGAGATAAAATGATGGTTTCAGAAACCTGGATGAAATATATTAAAACTTTGAAATCGCTCCTCTTCTACATAATATTGTTAGAGTGGATAGAACCTACAAAACTATACAATGCAGCAAGAAAAGTTGCTATATTAACCAAGGAGAACCTCACTTCTTTTCAAAAAGTCAGATTTCTTACTCTATAAATAAGGAAGCCATTCTGGCTAATATTAGAATAACAAGGAATAAAGGTTATGAGCACAGTGCCTGTACATACTTCCTGGCAAACTTGATTCACTTGCTGAGGAAGTCATTCATTATCTGTCCACAAACATGAGCTCAGAAATCATTATTGAAGACATTTACAGTGACTGTATATGTAGTCAGTTGATGAGAGTTCCTTTGTATGTTTAGCTTGATGATGATTCTCCTAACTTAGACAAAAGATATTGTAATTAGAGTACTCTTGAATGGAACATAACTACAGTCCCAGCAACAATGTGCTAGCTGGAGTTATGGCAAAATCAGGCAGTTATCACCTTCCATCACCTTTATTATATTATCACTCCAAAATGAAACCAAAAAAAGTCTATTTCTCTAGAAACATAAGAAAGTTCAGTCCAAAACTTTTAATGTTATTTTCTTAATATTTGAAACAATGTGCTTTTCACAAGCAAAAGTCATTTTAGAACTTGTGAACCTGCTTTGGATTACTTCACAAAGTAATTGTGCAATGGCAGACAAAGACATTAGTAGATTATTTGTCATAGAACAAAGCTCTATTCTGACAATACGAAATTTATAAAAAAAATGTAGCAAACTCAGAAATATTACCATGTCAAGGTAAAGCCCATGACATTGAACAACAGAACTCTTGAAGTTCTAAAAGTGTGTTGACCACCTTATCCATCATGATCATAAATCAGCACCATCTTCTTTCCCCCATGTTAGTGACAATGATGTGGTGGAACACTTTGCACAGTATTTCTGCACCAAAAATTGTTCTGTCCTTCCCAGTTGTGATTGTCTACCTTTATACTATATTCTTTGTAAGTACAGTGTATACATTTCTGCATACACTTAAACAAGTGATAATCTTTTTTCCCCATAATTTATAAAAATTGCAGCCAAAACTGCTGCCGGTCTGACCTTTATCCTTATTAACTGATCCATCGAAGAACACCATTTTTCTTCTAAATGTTGCCCTTTTGCCACATTAAAAAATTGCCATGCCTTAGCACAATGCTGTCACATTTTCAGAAATCCCAATATAATATGTGCTCTCTCAATTTTTAGTATACTTAAAACAGCTCAAATCTGATTCTAAATTCTCAACATGGATCTAGACAAACATTGTTGTACTAATATAGCACTTTTACATAAGGCTGAATTCACTCATAACTAAATTTTGAGAAATGTATTAGGGTACTCTTTCTTGATTTTTGAAATGTTTTTGACACTGTTTGTCACATTAAGCTTCTATAACTCATGGATGACTATGATCTCACGTCCAATGCCAATAAGTGGCATTCTGATTAACTATACAACAAAATACAGATAAATGAGTGGTACAGGGTATGTGCTAAGTACGTTGCTTTTCACAATCTTTGTAAATTACAAGACTAAGCACTGTGCCAACTCATTGTTTATCTAACATGCATTCAACTACTAACATCCTTTTGAACCAGTTACTAGACTCTTGTTAGTTCCAGACATCATCTGTGCTTCTGTTCACACATGTTTCAATGCAGCAGGGCCAACTAAGGAAATTATTTTTCTGAGAAGGAGTATAGAAACTAAACTGCATATATGTAGCAATGCTCTACTAAGTTTAATGTTACTGACTGCCAGAAAAAAAAGCAATTATTAGGAAATAGAGATTAAAATCTAAACTAGCCATAACAGAATTATTGAATTTTGTAAAGGAGAAAAAATAATTGGAACTATGATATTTTGAAAATGGAAGGTGCAAAATACATATAAATAAATGGAACTCATGGAAACAATACATACAGAATAATGCTCAGGAGAAGAAGTGAAATTTCAAGGAAGGCACAACTTGATTAATCTATATAATGTTAAATCGAGTAATAATCATTAAAACATATGATCAGAAAGTCTATTTTCAATTTTTGGATGACATATTTATATTATGGAAGAAAAGATCTCCCAGCATTCAGGAATTCTTAAATTATTTGAATCATGTATCCCTATATTTTAGGTTCACTAGTACCCATTCTGACAGTAGTATTGATTATTTTGATGTAACTCTTTACAAAGATGTAATGAATGGTTGCTTTGCATCAAAAATTTTTAGAAAGACCACCTTCTCAAATAGTTATTTAGATTACCAGAGCAACCACCCAAATTACACGATAAAGAATATTTTTAAAGGTCAGTTAGTTACAGCTGCAAGGATGTGCTCTACTTCATTTGATTTTAAGTTGGAAGTGAGTAAGATCATAGAGATAATTTTAGAAAGAGGATATCCACGAGAATTAAGTTTAAAAACAAGTGAAGAAATGTTGCAAGGAGGGGGTGAGATTTAAACCTCTGTTAAGTAATAATGACAATGAACCCTCACCCCTTAGAAACAAAGAAGCTGAAACATCAAACCTAGTCAATAGTATGGTGGTCCCTTTTGGTACAGGTTCAAAATACATTAAATATATTATGAGAAGGAATTGGGTCATTTTTAGGGCGAATCCTGAATTGTTGGAAATACTGTCTGTGTATAAAATTGGTAAAAATCAGAAATTTTACTTTGAGCATTCAAAACCACTAACACAACTCAGTTACAAGGGCACCAAATGGTGCAGTTCCTATAAATATTGCTCTTATATTCTTGAGGCTTTTAAGGTTTCCCTATAGAATATCCCATTTGATACAATATTGAGGAATGGGAATTGTAATACTAAAGGTAGTTTTTGAATTGTACTATGTGCTAAACGTGGATTGTGTTATATAGGAAAAACTGAAAGACAGTTAAGGAAGAGGATTTATGAGCATCTTTATGCTATAGCAAAGGGGAATGTAATAATGCCCTATTTAAGCACAGTTCAAGTTGCCAGGGATTTGTTAAGTTTAAGTTTGGTACATTAGATATTATGCCTATTAACCCTAGAGGTGGCTCATGGGAATTAGAGTTAGAGAAATTAGAATTACAGTGTCAGTTAAAACTGAATGGCACCAACCCTCCAGGGCTTAATGAAAGTTTATCAATATTGCCTATCTTAAACATAAGGGCACAAGAATTATAAATTAAGTATTTATTCATATTAGATGTATTTTGTTGGGGTACATGCTCATATAATTATTTTAAATACTAAGATGGGGTAGGCATTCACTTTTAACAAATTATTTTTATTATTATTACCACATTTTTTAGGGTAATTTGGTCTTATGTTTTATGAAACATATTTTTATATATAATGTTGGAACTCTTAAATTAAGTTTTTAAACACCAATTAGTGTTAACTAATGTATTTTAGTCAATTGGTGAGTCTATTTAAATCTACTGTGGAAGTTTGTTCTGATGACGTTCCTATTCACCCACTAGGATGAAAGCGCTTGACGTTTTCAATAAGTTTTGGATTATTGCCATTCAAACATCTTCAGCAGCTGTTTCTGAGACAACATAACTGCATTTGTGTTTGGAGAGGAGCAGCTGTAGTTTAGCCAGTGTTTATTTTATGGGTCATGTGTGTGGCTTTACTTCATGTTGAAGTGAATTTGTTACTAATTATTATTTATTTATTTTATTTTATTTATTTAACATTTGTTGACCGGGAAAGTCCGTCTAGGTTCCACAGAGCCTGTTTTCAGCGGAGGCCCGGGGAGAGATGCTCCAGACATATGTCTTTAGAATTGTTGGGGTACATGCTCATATAATTATTTTAAATATTAAGATGGGGTAGGCATTCACTTTTAACAAATTATTTTTATTATGAAAAAAATAAACACATATGTATAATGTAACACATTTCCACCTTGGTCCAACTTCCATAGCACAGAATAAAAGTCCCAAAGTACGAATGTAAGAACAAAGTTTTATTCTCCTAAATGGCAAGGAAGATCAATAAAATAGCCTGAAAACAAGCCAGTAACAGCAAAATAGCAGCAACAAAAATAAATCCAAAAAGCAATTCCAAATGATAAGTGCTTTCATCCACGTTAATCGTGGACTTTTTCAAACCAAAGTGTCTCACCATTTAGGCTGTTTAAATAACAATCCCATTTCTCCCATTCATTAAAAAACATCCAATAGAATGTAACCTGTTCAGTTACATACATAAGTAACCCTTCGGTTGCTCACATATAGAATAACATGACCTATTTTAAAACTATTTTAAAACGCGTAAAAACCTCCATACAAAGGAATTCAACATAAATCACGTCAGTGATTTGTCTTTTAAAACAGGTGCCAAAGAAAAATGTTCATTTATACCTGGTGGGTAACATAGCTCCCAATTTAAACTCCCATCTGATCTCACTGCTACAAATCTTATTACCCCAATCCCCTCCCCTGGGATCTCTCAGAACAATCTCCAAGATTCCAAATTTAAACCTAGCTTGTCCTCTACAAGTCAATGTATGTTTAAATAAGGAATTGCTGGGGTTTTTAGATTCTATGGCATATAGGTGCTTGTAAATATGCTTACAGAGCACTCTCTCTGTTTTACCCACATAAAATCCTTGGCACTCTGAACATATGCTTAAGTAAACCAAACCTTTACTGTTGCAATTGCCATTAACCAAATGAACCCTTGTCTGGAACTCACCCACCATAATGGATGTTCCCTCAAGAATATGTGGGCAATACTTGCGTGCTCCACATTTCTGGGTCCCTTTTTCCCTGTCCTTTAAAGACAAGGAATGTTCCAGGTAATGTTTCATGCTTGACCCTACTTTATACACAAAAAGTGGTGAAGTCCCCAGGTGACTGTACACCTCACTGTTAGCTTTCAACATAACCCAATTCTTTGAAATAATATTTCTTACTGTTTGCCCAAAAGTACCATAGTGTGTAACCATAGCTTTGGAGAAATTACCATCCTGGTTCTGCCTCAATTCCTTGGGGGTCCTATCTTACCCTAATAAAGATGTAAATCCCCCCCCCCCATTCATCAAGAATCTCTTCGCCCAGAGGGTAAACCAATTCCTCAGAGTAACCCCTATCCAAAAACATTTGTATGAGATTACCCAACTCACATTTGTAGTCTGCCAAGGTAGAACACATTCTGGCTCCTCGAATCATTTGCCCCCTCACCAAATTTTTCTTAATGTAAAAGGAGTGCTACTATCAAAAGCCAAGAAGCTATTAGAATAAGTAGGTTTTTGGTAAACCTTAGATGTAAAGATTCCCGTTAACCTAGCAATTGAAATGTTGACATCCAAATAATCGATTGTATCAGGGGAAAAGGTGTACATAAACTTAAAATAGGAACAAATTTTATTAATGTATGCATAAAAATTGTTCGCCACCATTTCCCCACCTTTCCAAAGAACAAAAACATCATCCAGGTAACTGAGATACAAAAGCCATTCCTTTTCAAACCCAGAGGTAAAAACATATTTCTTCTCTCAAGTCGCCATGCCCAAATTTGCAAAAATAGGGGCACTGCTAATCCCCATTGCCACCCCTTTTAATTGCCTAAAATATTCATTCTCAAAAGTAATGTAGTTATTATTTAAGATCACCTCCATAATGTCCACCATGAAGTTGGTGAGCCCTGTATCTAAACTGGTGTAGTCATGTATAGCCTCATGAAAAACTCAATTCCTAATCCATGGGGTATGGAATTAAACAGGTCTACTACTAGAAAATCCTGTGGAATCACCACAAAATTCCTGTTTAATTCTCGTTAAAAAATCCCATGCGTCAATTAATACATGGTGTATGGGACACATTGAATTCTTCAATAGCCAATCAACAAAAATACCCAAAGAGTAAATCGAACTGACAGAACCCACACTGTAAAAGTTGCAGACTCCAAATCTGACCTCAAAGCAATGACAAGTGGAGTACCACAGGGTTCCGTCCTGGGACCTCTCCTATTTGGTATCTACTTCTTTGAAGTACAGGCTAACATAGAAGGCCTCTGGCTAATGAAGTTCGCAGATGACTGCAAACTAGGAGCCATAGTCAAGTCCCCAAATGATGTGGACATCCTACAGAAGGGCCACGCTGAGACAGATGCCTGGTGTCAGAGCCATGGCCTCAAGCTCAGTGCCAAAAAGTGCAGTGTCATCCCCTTTTGTAAAAACTCTGCACCCATGAACTACCACATAGGCAGCCATCTACTTAACACTGAATGTGTGATGAGACCTTGGGACCCAGGTGGACAGTAGTCTCTCCTTTGATAGTCACATCACCACAATAGTCAGGAAGTCCTTCTACATGGCACACCTCATCATAAAAGGGTTCTCATCCAGGAAAAAAGAGGTCATTGTTCCCCTCTACTCGACACTCATTAGACCCATTATAGAGTACAACACCCCCTTTGGAATATACCTCAAAACACATCTGCAGCAGCTGGAAAGGCCACAGAAGTACCTCACAAAGAGGATTACAGGCCTCAAACAAATGCCCTACACTGACCGCCTCAAAAAAATCCAGCTTTACTCCATAGCATATCACCTACTCCAAGGTGATCTCTGCCTAACATATAAAGCTATGTCAAACCCAGAGCTGTTGGACATGCTACACCTAAAGAAATCCCAATCCCTCCAAGCTACATGCTCTAGGGACCTAAACCTTGTCACCACAATAAACAGGACATGCTGGAGAAATAGATTCCTGTCCCAGAGACTTACTCTGGAACAGGCTACCCATCTATGTCAAGCAAAGTTCTTCATTAGCACTCTTCAAGAAAAATCTTGATGAGTGGATGGGAAATAGGAAATACACCCCTGGGATCACTTCTGTGTCTCTGCTCAACAGTGGCTCAGGAAAATAACTCTCTTGGGTGGTGTAAGCCAGGGAATCTTGTGGACTAGGCTCACGTAGGCCCTTGGGCTGATAGCCTAGTACCTACCTATGAACCTATGAACTATTGTGGGCTGCCACTATCAGTCTGTATGGGAGGTGTTCAACATTCTTATGGACTTTGGGGATACCAAAGACAGTGGGGATATATGGGTGTTCATTCACCAGAAATATATGTAGCTCTTCATTAATAACCCCCTAGAAAAGACTGTTCTCAATAAATAGCTGTATCCTCCTGTGTACAATATTTATCTGGTTAAGGGAGACAGTTTCATATTTGTCCATGTCGTTTGACAAATTTGCTATGTCATTAATGCAGTCATTCCTATCTACTATGACAATCCCTCCACCTTTATCAGGCTTCATAATTCTCAGATGTTCTGTTGTTCTCAAAATTCCCAATAATTATTCCTCATCCTTGTTAAGGTTGATATATCTATCTTTTTGGGAATAAAAAGCCTAATAAATTTCCCTAGTACATACCTTTTCAAAACTTCACAATGTCGGATGTAGGGCCGGGGGTTTGAACACACATTTCTTCTTGAATAACCCAGATTTACCTACCTTATTACTATCCTTAAAGTATAAGTCAAAATTAAATTTTCTCAAATAAAGTTTAAACTCAAGCAACACCTCCAGGTTGTCAGTATTTCTACTGGGAACAAATTTTAAACCTCTTTTGAAAAGAGAAAAGTGTGTTTAGGTAATTAATTCATCTGTGTAGTTAAAAATATTGAACCCCAAATAGCTCAACATCTTCCCCCAAAGGACAAAATAATACAGGAACCCTGTTTGTTTGGGATTAGTACCTGTTCCCCATGTTGTTTCTTCAGAATTTCCTCTGTCCCCTCTGTCTCTTCTCCTTTGGCATACCTTGTTGGCCTAAGAAATTAGGACCATTCTGATTTCTATTAAATATTCTTTCAGACCCTCTTAAGGTGGGAAAATTCTGTTCAAACACTTCTTCCTCTTCATTGTAAAAATGTGATGTAACATTATCATCCCTAACTCCCCCCTCATAACTCACTGAAGCCATCCCCAGTTCAAACCCTCCTTCTCGGACTGTGTTAATAGGAGGTTCTAAATAACTCTTTGGCAATGGGTAGGCAATTTTCTGTTTATATTCAAGTTCATCTCTTTTAAATTTCCTCTGTTTCCTAGCTACATTTTTCTTCACCTGTTCAGTGTAGATTGCAATTGCTGGTATTGTAATGACATCACTTTAATAAGTTGTGTCAAGTTGCCGTCTTCACCATTTGGTGCCAGATCCTTTGAGTTGACTACCTCATTTGAGGTTCCAAATTGTGTCCCCAGTCCATTGGAGGTATCCATGACTCACAAAGTCAAAAATGAGTCAACAGTCAAAACAAAGAGCAGTATTAAGTCTCAGGACACGGGCAATAAGGCAGTAAGACCACGCTGCTCACAACAAAACCAGTAATGTAAAATGACCGACACAGAATAGCATTATTGAATTTTATTATTAAAATTAATTCTAATAGGATTAATCAATTGTTTGATGAAATTAATAGTTTAAACAGTGATATTTTAGCTGATGATAACTTTGTCAGATATGAAGCAAAGTATGATAATGTGTTTGATAAAACAGAAGAACATAGTACTGTAGAAATACTGACATCTCGGAGGTGTTGATTGAGTTTAAACTTTATTTGAGAAAATTGAATTTTGACTTATACTTTAAGGATAGTAATAAGGTAGGTAAATCTGGGTTATTCAAGAGGAAAAGTGTGTTCAACTCCCCCCTACACCTGACATTGGGAAGTTAGAAAAGGTATGTACTAGGGAAATGTATCAGACATTTTATTCCCTAAAAGATAGACATTTCAACCTTAACAAGGATGAGGAAGAATTATTGGGAATGTTGAGAGCAACAGACCATCTGAGAATTTTAAACCCTGATAAAGGGGGAAGGATTGTCATAATAGATAGGAAAGACTACATTAATGACACAGCGAATTTGTTAAATGACATGGACAAATACGAAACTGTCTCCCTTAACCAGATAAATATTGCACACAGAAGGATACAGCTATTTATTGAGGACAGTCTTTTCCAGGGGGTTATTAATGAAGAGCTACATAAATATTTGGTGAATGAACACCCATATACCCCAACTGTCTTTGGTATCCCCAAAGTCCATAAAAATGTTGATCACCCTCCATACAGACTGATAGTGGTGGCCCACAATAGTTCGATTTACTCTTTGGGTATTTTTGTTTATTGACTATTGAAGAATTCAATGCGTCCCATATCCCATGTAGTAATTGACTCATGGGATTTTTTAACGAGAATTAAACAGGAATTATGTGATGATTCCACGGGGTTTTCTACCATTGATGTAGTGGACCTGTTTAATTCCATACCCATGGGTTAGGAATTGAGATTTTTCATGAGGCCATACATGACTACACCAGTTTAGATACAGGGCTCACCAACTTCGTGATGGACATTATGGAGGTGATCTTAAATACTAACTACATTACTTTTGAAAATGAATATTTTAGGCAATTAAAAGGGGTGGCAATGAGGCCTAGCAGTGCCCCTATTTTTGCAAATTTGGTCATGGTGACTTGGGAGAAGAAATATGTTTTTCCCTCTGGGTTTGAAAAGGAATGGATTTTGTATCTCCGTTACTTGAATGATGTTTTTGTTCTTTGGAAAGGTGGGGAAATGGTGGTGAACACTTTTTATGTATACACTAATCAAATTTCTTCCTATTTTAAGTTTACGCACACCTTTTCCCCTGATACAATCGATTATTTGGATGTTACCATTTCGATTCATAGGTTAACAGGAATCTTTACATCTAAGGTTTACTGAAAACCTATGTATTCTAATAGCTTCTTGCCTTTTGATAGTAGACACCACTTTTACATTAAGAAAAATTTGGTGACGAGCAAATGATTTGAAGAGCCAGAATGTGTTCTACCTTGGCAGACTTCAAATGTGAGTTGGGTAATCTCATACAAATGCTTTTGGCTAGGAGTTACTCTGAGGAATTGGTTTACCCCCTGGTGAAAGAGATTCTTGACGAATGGGGGGGGGTGGATTTACACCTTTATTAGGGAATGATAGGACACCCGAGGAATCAAGGAAGAACCAGGATGGTCATTTCTCCAAAGCTATGGTTACACACTATGGTACTTTTGGGCAAGCAGTAAGAAATATTATTTCAAAGAATTGGGTTATGTTGGAAAGTAACAGTGAGGTATACAGTCATCTGGGGACTTTACCACTTTTCATGTATAAAGTAGGGCCCAGCATGAAACATTACCTGGAACATCCCTTGTCTTTAAAGGATAGGGACAATGGGACACAGAAATTTGGAGCATGCAAGTATTGTCCACATATTCTTGAGGGAGTATTCATTATGGTAGGTGAATTTGGTGACGAGCAAATGATTTGAAGAGCCAGAATGTGTTCTACCTTGGCAGACTTCAAATGTGAGTTGGGTAATCTCATACAAATGCTTTTGGCTAGGAGTTACTCTGAGGAATTGGTTTACCCCCTGGTGAAAGAGATTCTTGACGAATGGGGGGGGGTGGATTTACACCTTTATTAGGGAATGATAGGACACCCGAGGAATCAAGGAAGAACCAGGATGGTCATTTCTCCAAAGCTATGGTTACACACTATGGTACTTTTGGGCAAGCAGTAAGAAATATTATTTCAAAGAATTGGGTTATGTTGGAAAGTAACAGTGAGGTATACAGTCATCTGGGGACTTTACCACTTTTCATGTATAAAGTAGGGCCCAGCATGAAACATTACCTGGAACATCCCTTGTCTTTAAAGGATAGGGACAATGGGACACAGAAATTTGGAGCATGCAAGTATTGTCCACATATTCTTGAGGGAGTATTCATTATGGTAGGTGAGTTCCAGACAAGGATTCATTTGGTTAATGGCAGTTGCAACAGTAAGGGTTTGGTTTACTTAAGCATATGTTCAGGGTGCCAAGGATTTTATGTGGGTAAAACAGACAGAGTGCTCCATAAACATATTTACAAGCACCTATATGCCATAAAAGCTAAAAACCCCAACAATTCCCTTTTTAAATATACATTGACTTGTACAGGACAAGCTAAGTTTAAAATTGGAATCTTGGAAATTGTTTTGAAAGATCCCAGGGGAGGGGATTGGGGTAATAGGATTTGTAGCAGTGAGATCAGATGGCAGCTTAAATTGAGAGCTATGTACCCACCAGGTATAAATGAACATTTTTCTTTCTCACCTATTTTAAACGACAAAGCACTGACATTGTAGTTTATGTTGAATTACTTTGTATGAAGGTTTTATGCGTTTTAAAATAGGTCCTGTTATTCTATATGTGACAACTGAAGGGTTAATTATGTATGTAACTGAACAGGTTAAATTCTATTGGGTGTTTTTTAATAAATGGGAGAAATGGGATTGTTATTTAAACAGCCTAAATGGTGAGACACTTTGGTTTGAAAAAGTCCTTGATTAATGTGGATGAAAGCACTTACCATTTGGAACTGCTTATTGGATTTATTTTTGTTGCTGCTATTTTGCTGTTACTGGCTTGTTTTCAGGCTATTTTATTGATCTTCCTTGCCATTTAGGAGAATAAAACTTTGTTCTTACATTCGTACTTTGGGACTTTTATTCTGGGCTACGGAAGTTGGACCAAGGTGGAATTGTGTTATATTGTGTGTTTTGATCCACCTGAAAGCTTTGTTTTATATTATATATGTATAATGCATAAAAAGGAAAAATATTTGTAATGATTTGTTTTTTTCTATTATAAGTTATTGTGTACCCATACCACTCTGTGATGTGTGAAGTTAGCAAAGTTTTAAAAATACATTCAACACATCCCCCAATGTTACTCACTATGCTGAAATCTTCATTTCCCTGCTTAATACTACATAAATTGCATGTGTTTCTCTGTCCTCTAGTCTGACGCCTCTCTAATGGTTTTTCATATCTTTTTTCTGCATGTTTTATTAATAGCTATATCTTTATATTCAGTCATTTTCCATATCATGCCTACATATATTATTATTGTATTACAAAAAATTTCTTGTTTAGAAAATATTCATATCATATTCACGTTGTGTTTCCTTCAGTATATGTGTGCCTTCATATCTCTCCCATGTTTTTTATCCACTTTCATTACCATATTTCAGCTTTGTTTCCATTCCATATTCTTGGCTTTCTTACTCCCTTGATAATCAGTGCAATTGACATATCATTTTCCATTATTTTTGTATATTATTTAGGCTTCTATTAAATTATGTTATGTATTATATCTATGTTGCACTTTTATGCTTCCTGTTTATTAGATTACTTATCATTAACAACTCTACACTTTCTTGGTCTGCAATTTCTTGTTATTGATCGTATGCATTTGGATCATTTATCATTATTTATTGACAAGGTGCAATGTTTCTAACAAATACAGGGTTAAAAATCCAATTTTGCACAAATGAAAGCCATTATATTGTAAAGAAAGGCAGAAGTCAGTGTTGGTAGCATCACATGAAATACTTTTTCCTTCATCAATGTTTATTTTATAGATAGTTTATACCTAAACTCAAAGATATTCAACAGAGCCCCCCTTCCCAGTATTCTATAGTCATGTAAATTGGGCTGGAACCTTGGGGTGGCCTAAACAAGAGTGGAACTGAAATTGCAGAGCTAAGGCTTTAAGCCCAGTGCTTCTGTCAAAAGCATTTTAATTAGACTTACTTGCACTTTAAGATATTATGTCCCTATACCCTGACAGTTAATTTCTTCTTCTTGTAATCCTGAAGCAAGGATAAAGACAACATTAACAATTTCAGAGCATATGATTTCTACCTAGATCTATAACATTAGTGCGATTTAGGGAAAGGCCATTACCTAAGTGCAAAAATATGCTATCTATTTAAAGATAAGGGATTGGCACTTTACAAGAAATGATAGGTGAATCTTTGATTTTTCTTAAACATACCTGCTTGCTTGTCCTGCAAACATTCAGCCAGTCCTGGAAACTCTTAAGTCAGACTCCTCTGAGTCACAGATGCCAAGGCACAAAACTACTGCCAGTCACTAACTATTTCATGTAAGATCAGCTGAGGTACAAGCCAAGATCCACTCAGCCACCTTACTCTTAGTTTTGCTTATTTCCTTACCCTAGTACGCCCCCATCCCCACACATCCTCACATCATTTCCTTTGCAAATAACCACTTCCTCCCACCAACCACTCAAAACCCTATAGCACTCAATCTGAAACAAGACACCCTTCTCCCAGTTTAACCAGGCAGAATCCATTACAACCTCAATGCTCAAATGGCAGCCAATTTGAATTCTAAACAACTTTCCCTCCACCAGCCATATATTTCTTTTTTCTTCCTTATCCATTTTCCACTCATCCCTCAATCACGTTCATGCTCATTCATTACCCTACTCTTTCCCAAATTAACCAAATTCTAACTCTTTTATATCCTAACACACAGATAACTTAATACTTACTATTCAAATATAAATCACATACCCATCTTTAATATCTGGCAACAGTAAATATACAATCCCAAACAAAACAAGCTGTCAGTTGTCGAAAGAGAACACAGTTAATCTTACCTCTGGCAAACTCCTTCTATTCTACAGCCTTTTTATTTCTGTCTAGGTGTAAGCTAGATTTGAAATAAACAAGAAAGTAATCCTGCCTCAATCCACTTTTTTGCATCACTCATCTTCCCTCTCAGAACACCCATGGCCCCCACTATTTTATTTCACATCCTCTTCCAAATGCTTTTTTGCCTATCTGACACCACCACAGTTGCTATAAGGTTGTCTAAATTCAGTATGGCATCTTGGTCCACAAGTCTTTATCCGCAATTCATCACAACTTCAGATATTTCCTCCTAGAAAACAATTAGACTGTACGGTACCCAAATCGATCATGCATTATAAGATACCATCTCAGACACTGCAGCACAAAGTCTGAAAATATTCAACAAGACTTCCTAACCCATAAGTCTTAACCATCAACCCCATTACAACTTTGAGTGCTTTCCTCCTAGGTGACAGCTAGGCTGTTTTATATCAAATTATACAATGCTCTATACTAACTTTACCTCACAACACCCCTCATAAGTCTACTCACACTCTGTCATATCTTAACTTAAAAACTTCAGTCCCATCAATTTTCTACTTCATGCTCACTTCTTTGTAGCAGACATCTTGGTGCAAATTCACCTTTGTCTTATCGTCTCTCCATACTCAGGTATATTATGTCTAGACGGAAGATAGTTTGAGAACACCCTTCACTGGCATCTATCTTCCTTGGGTATATTACTCCTAGGGAGCAGATAGTTTGAGTACACCCTCCACTAGAATATCTCCTTCCTTGGGTATATTACCCCTAGGTGGCAGAATGGCTAAATATACCCAACATGCATGTTTCATTGCATGGGGTAATTACTCCAGCAGTCACTCAGATTTTTCAAATAGACAGCATCTCTGCTACTCACTTCCTTTGGCAAAATCAAACAATATCTCTGCTTCCCACTTCTACTTTTCATACTATCTCTGCCATTACCCTCCACTGTATTACTAACAATTACTCATCAGTTCTCTTATTCCTACACTGATCAATTCAGACTTTTAAAGCAAGGACCAGCACAGTCCTACAATACACCTTGCACTGTTCACAACTTTACTTTTCATTTGTACAACCATTGCAAGCACTCTGCCAGTTGAACATATACCTCTATTTGTTTCCCACCCTTGCTCTTCTCCCAATTTTACTGTCTGCCTACCCTCTGTCATTCAAACCAACAGCCATTCACTAACACACCCTACCAGAAAATAATTCTTAATAGAAACACTGACACATTAAAAACTCCACTCTTTACTCAAATGAAAAACATACTTCTTTCACAGGCTGTGTTGCAAAGTTTACTGCATAATCCTATACTTACTCTAATTAGGTGTTCACTCAAAACCAGGCCTACTAGTTCAGGGTCCTATTCCACAGCCCCACCCATTTCCTAGAAAGGGGATCAGAATAGGCCGAATTGACACTGGCAGCATTAATAGTTACTAGGTACTCTTAGAATCACAGTTAACATCTGAGCATCCAATCATGCTTGTTACCACAAAGACATGCCTAAAAGATGATTTTGCCATTCACTGTATATCCAGAATAACGTTTCTCTTTTATAGTAATACTATAGTAATACTAGACCCAGATCCAGGCCAGGGGAGGTTCTCTGCTACTAGTTAACATGATCTTAACAGCTCTTACCTTCTCAGCAGCCTTTAACTGCAGTGGAAAGAGCCCCATCTAGGACCTTAACACCCTACCTCTCTCCAGTAACACCCATTTACATGTGGCATCCCTTTATGTATGCCTCCTCCTTCTTCAATAACTATACAGAACAACTTGAAAGAGTCTTTCTCTATAGTATTTCTAAGGCTCACCATCTAGAGAGACTCTTACAATTACTAGGCCTAGAACAAATAGTCGAACAGAAAACAACATCAAATATTTCATCCGGAAAGATTCCAAACTATACATTTTCATTACCTGTATAAAGTACCAGTGTGTCTATCAATCAGTAACTTGCAAAATAATCTTAGCAACCAATTCCTTATCTCCCACTGGTCCTTTAAGACACTTAAGCAATCACCTTATATTATAACTGGTAGACTCTTCTCAGAACTCGAAAAGACAGCACTCCAGAACATCTTTAATGTCACCAATCTTCTCTGTTAGCAACCCCGATGAAGCCCTGTTATACTGTACTCATATAATATCTACCATTCAAAATACTCTTGGCTCCCTATTGAAATGCCTGTACTTCAAATGCTGAGTGCCAACATGTTGAAAAAAAAAGACTGAAAACACAGAAGAACAGTAAATCTCCAAAGATCACCCTTCTCCTTAAAACTTCTTTTGCCCCAAACATATATATATATGTGTATATATATATATATATATATATATATATATATATATATATACCAACTCTGAGATTGCCATGCCTCAAAGAAAAATAAATATTCCAAGAAATGACATCTGGGACTTAGTATATGTAAATCCAATCTTTTGGTCATTCAGTCTTGGCAATTTGGGACTCACATTTGAATTATGCGTCTAAAATGTATGAGGTCTTAATGATGAGAAAGTCTATGAGAGAGTTTCTACATATGAAATCAGTAGGGTTTATGATTGGTGGTTGTATGATTCTTATTGCGAATATGTATTTGACACAACTGAACTTGGTTACTTAACAGCTGAAGCACCATTTATTCCAACAATTTTTGGAATTCCCAAAATTCACAAGAATGTGAATAAACCCACATTAAACCCATTGTGGCAGTAAACAGTTCTAAAACAGAACCCTTAGCAGCATTCATTGATATTTATTGTAAGAGAGCTCTTGGTGACAAAAAGTATATTCTATGGGATTCCTGGCACTGTTTAGAGACATTGAGAATATTGAAAATGATTATATTTTTGTTACGATCAATGTCATTAACTTATTTACAGTTATTCTACATGATACAGACTTGGAATATTTTAACAACAGCCTCATGAATGCTGAGGGGTTACATGATGTTAAAAGAAACTTGATTCTTGAATTCATGGAAATGGTTTTGAATAACAACTTCCCTCTATTTTTCACCAAATTTCAAGAGTTGCCATGGGAGCGAAATGCACTCCCATTTACGCAAACTTAGTTCTGGCTGAATGGGAGAAACATTTTGTTTTTACTTCTCCTTTTATGGAAGATATTATTCTATTTACATGTTTCTGGATAGCATTCTGTGGTGAGGGAAATTAGAAAAAGTTGATTCTTTTGTTAACTACCTTAATAACACTACCACTTTTTGTAGTTTACTTACAAGGTTAGTGCCCATGAAACAGAATTTTTAGATATACTTTTGTACAAGCAAATTGATAATAGAGATCTGAGTTCCAGCATTTTTAGAAAAAAGACATATTCCAACACACTGCTTCATTATGATAGTTGTCATAAACTTCATCAAAAGAAAAGTGTGATAAAATGGCAAATGGTATGATTATCTAGGTTGGTGAGTGACAATGAAATGTTTAAGGCCGAAGTGACTTTTTTCATTGGGCTGTTTAAAGATAGAGGTTACCCGCTGAAGCTTTTAATAAAAATTAGAAATGAAGCTATGAAAAATGCTTTAGTAGACACATCCCGATATTGTTGACCGTGGTGGGTACAACATACAGCACCACACTACCATGAGTTAAAAATAGAGCAATGGTTTTACCATATAACCAGGATGCCCTTTCAGTAAAAACGGTGCTGAATAAGTGTTGGGACTTGGTATTAATTAGTGAGTTGAAAAGTTTACTAGTTATGAAACCACAGGTTGTGTAAAGTCGAGGTCACAACCTTAAAGGCTTATTTGAATAGCATAAAAATAATCAAATGTCAGATTAGAAATCCACTATGCAAAAATGTAGTATGTGCAAGCATTGCAAATTTATTAATGATGGCCCATATGTTACCATCCAGGTATGCAATAAAACCATTCAGTGTCCAGATTGTTGCAATTGCAACACCAAGATGGTGGTTTATATTGCAACATATGTGGAATGCTTTGTATTTTATGTAGGCAAAACCATACGTAAATTAAAGGACAGAATAGCTGAACATATTAAGGATATTAAAAATAAGAAAACTAATAATACTCTAAACTCCCACAGTTTAATCTGTGCCAGGTTTAAAAGACTTTTATTTTTTGTTATTGGCAAGGTTACTCAAAATGAGGGAGGGGGGACACTAAGACACTAAAATGAACTGAGAGAAACAACATGGCAACTAAGACTTAATGCCACAGAATATCCAGGCATCAGTGAGTGCTGCTCTATTGCTAGTGTGTTGAAATTTAGAGCAGCACATATTTAATTTGATTTGGCTTAGTTATTTGTTGTTATATGCTGGGTTTTTTTTGTCTTTAACAGTCATGTAAAATAGTTTTGTGTTGGTTGGACCATGTTTTATTATGTCACATTATATATACATATATATTTTTAATTGAGAATTAAATACATTTTGAGAGAGAATTTACTTAAGGATAATACATTGCTTCTCAACAATATATATTTTTAATATCTGTAGCATTTTTTAAGTGTGAATTCATGTTAGTGGTTTTAATCAATTCTTGTTTTTAATTAATCTGTAGTCACGTGACAACTTTACATATAAATGAATGGTTTCCTAATGTGTCTTACTCTAATGATGCCCTAGAAGTTATAAAGGACAAAAGTGCTAATTCAACTACGTTTTTAACTTGTTTTTAATTTATGTGAGTCATTAAACCTATTTTCCGTGACAGCAACGAGTTTGTGGTGAATTGGATTTACTTTATGTTATTTAGTGTTACTTCATTTGGAGTTTCTACTGCTTCTGACCTTCCCCTAAAATTATAAAAAAATTCTGAAAGAAAGGGATGCTGTCTGTAACACCTGGAAACATTATATAATCAACAAAACACTGTACAACGCCTACCTAAAACTATCAAAAAGATGCAAGAGTAGCAGTTATTTCTGCTATGGCCAGCTATCTCTGAAATCAACTGCCATGCCTGACAAAATCCTCAAAATTGTTTTGGAAAGCTATTAACAGGCACATTTCTTCAAGAAACTGCCAAATTATTTCAACAACTCTATTGCAAATCTACCTTTTACAGACAACTGCAAAAATTTCTGCTACACACAATACAAACTCTAATGCTTTTTCACCTCAAGACAATTCAGGTGGCAGATTCCTCTCTCAGCCTGTCTACCTATTAAGAAACTGCTAAGGAAACCAGGTACCTCCTAGTTAAAATTGATGCACACTATAGGGTAAAACACACCACCCTATGCCCTTCCTTCTTAAGAATGACATAGATGTGTTTGCCAAGCCCATTGCACAAATCTATACTTTATCATTACCTACTTCCACATTCCTCAAACTATTGAAGCTTGCAACAGTCATCTCACTGCCAACACCCCCTCCTCAGGTTATACCAGGATTACAAACCCATATCTCACCTCAGTCTACCATCCAAAATAGTTTAAAAACTCCTCTACAAACAAATATTTGCGCAGATAAATGCATACAGACTACTATATGGCAATCAATATGGCTG
This sequence comes from Protopterus annectens, assembly GCF_019279795.1. Taxonomy (NCBI): domain Eukaryota; kingdom Metazoa; phylum Chordata; order Ceratodontiformes; family Protopteridae; genus Protopterus; species Protopterus annectens. The sequence goes on from NC_056726.1 coordinate 153,054,147, forward strand.
CTGTAACACAGCGAGAAACAGGATTGTGCTATGCACTGATGCTAATCAGATCTACTATAACATGAATGACAGAATTCTCACAGAAAGTTTATTCATTAAAATGATCAGGGTTTTGGAGACTGTTTACCATTACCTGCTACTCAATATACTCTCCAGGTTTAATATTATAACCAACAGTTCACTGGTTAAAAGGTACCTAGAGAACAGAAACTTCCACCTCTTCGGTTATAACTCCTTGTGTAATGCTGTATTCCTTAATGTAGGGGTTCCTCAGTGATCTGTACTTGGATCTCTTCCATGCTCCCCGTTCACTTTTCTACAGGGTCCTTTCAACATTATTCCTCACACTTACCTTCCTCATCCTTTTCTCTAATATTCTCTTCCTATAATTTATATTCTCCTGTATTTCTAACTGTCCTTTTGTGTTCCCTTGCTCATTTCTTTTCTCCTTAAATTTTGATTTGAATTATTTTATCTGTGTCATCTCCCACGATTTGGCTCCTTCTTTTTTGATTGGTTTTCCTCTTCATGCTTATTTCTCTGTAATTCATGAACTGCTTCAGGTCCATATCGACACCTCACAGCCAGTATAATGCTCACCTTCCCACCAGATCTAGTCTTCATCACTTTTTCTAATTATTTACTGTATGTTACCTCTCTGTATCTGGCATAAGTCCCTCATCTCAACTCTCCTATCTCCACTCTAGCATAGTACTCACCATAGCTATACACAATTAATCTGTTTTGAATTGTACACGCTCTGAAGTCTCCAATCATCTTGTTGTCTAATAGCTCATGTCACTGCTCTGGTAGTTGTATACTGATTATTTCCTGTATAAGATTCCCCCATGCATCTGATTTTTTTCTAAATTTAATTATTTCTTTTTTTTTCTATAATTTGCCTTTATACATATTCTACTGGACATAAATCCATCATAATAACAACACTGACCCTTCTTGTCAAAGAAAAGACTGACTCTTCAACTGATATAACATTTTTTATCTTTGGCCCTAAACTCCAGTAGCTGGCCTGACCGCCCACTAGTTCTAATTGTTTTAGTAGCCTTTAATCATAAATATTCCCCTTGTATTCCCTATTGTATACTACTCTTGTTCTCTTTTTCTTGTTCATGTTGTCCATCACATTTTCTAATAAACATTGATTTGTGTTTGGCATACTTGATTTCTCAATTCTCTTTAAAGCTATCAAAATCCAATACTGCAATGTCAAATGAGTATTACATTTTTTGTTAGTAGCATACAAATGCCAGCATAACTTAGAAAAATGATTTCTCCTTTGCCTTTCTTTTTGTCAGTCCAGCCCTTAGTTTTCATGCCAGCATTTCCATTGCTACATCAACAAGGACTCTTTAGGAAGGCACCCTGTTTACTTTAGCTTTTTCTTGTTTTTCTGTTATAATCTCCACTAGCTACATACTTATCTTGGTATCACAATAGTTTTTACCTATTTTCTAAGACTAAACCTACTCTCACTCATCTTAATACAGCAAATAAAAATGGCTAACCTATTGAATCACTTCTATGTCAAACAATATAGTTCTTACTGTGCTGTTTTTCTAAGTCTCCATTTTAACCAAAATCATATGAGATTCAACTATTCTGATGTATGTAGACCTTTGACAAATCCCATTTGACAGTTTTGTAATTTGTTGGGAAGTGTCTTTTCTACTCCTTTTGCTAAAAGCTTAGAAATGAGCTTAGCATCTGCATTAAGTAACAGGACAGGCCTATAAGCCACTTGGCTATGTCTTCTTTAGATAAAATCACAACCTTGGCCATTCTCATTAATGCTGGCTTTCTGGTTTCCTTTGACCATCTACTAAATATCCTCTACACCTCATCATTCATTATCTCCATTATTTGTTAGTAAAATAGTCTTGAAAGCCAGCTGATCCCCATGTTTTCCCTTCTTAATATTTTAATTGCCATAAATAACCCCTGTTAGTTACTTGCCCATATTATTTGTATCCTAATTTGCAATCCTTTGTCTTTTCCAAGAGTCTGACCTCCCTTAGTCTCTTGCCTCAAACTTCCCTTCTTGTCCAGTATCTTAAAGATTCATATAAAATTAATTTATCCCTTCCTTCACCTCCCCATCTATTTCCTCAGACTTTCTTCTTCCATAAACAAATGTCCATCCACTCTGTTATTTTTATCATAAACCTTGTCATCTATTCCCCTCTCAGATATGTCTTACATCTTACCTCTCCTTCATTTTAATTGTACTTCTTTCACTCTGTTGTCCTTTGGATCTTCTTTACTGCTTCCTGATATATATTTCTGATCCTTATCCTGCATTACTGTGTTGGCACATCTATCATTCAGTGTTTAGTTTATCTCTGTCCCCAGCCTTCAGTCTTTCTTTGGTGCTCTTATTAACCTACAGGACATCTGTAATCACTGTGATGATTGTGCTCTCTGTTTCAATTTCCCTTCATTTCCAGTTCCCTCACCATTTTGCCAAGTGCTGACTTTCTCACTGTCACTCTTTCCTATTCTCTGCTATCTCCATCACTTCTTTTCATCCTGTTGATTCTTAACAAAAGTAAGTCTAGTCTATTATAAATGGTAATTTTGTGACTCTGCCATTAAATACTTCCTGTCTCTTCTTGTTCCTTATTGTTTTTAATCCACTCTTTATTGTCTTTAATCCACTCCTTCTGCTACCTGACCTTTTTCAAAGCATCTTTCTGTCCTCAGATGTCATATATTATCCATCTCCTATCCCCCCTTTGCTTATCCACTTTCATTTGAATCTTTAGACCTCACCTAAACCATACAGCAGTTCTCCTTTTTCTGCCACCGAGGCATAAGCTCAATCCTTCATTTTTATCTACCTACCTTCCTATGTTCATCTTTATTTCCTTTAATAAGTTTATATCCCCCCATTCTCAGCACTATAAATTCCCTTTATATTTCAACCAATATCCTCAGTATTCCTAGTCACAATTTTTAAATTCCTTTTTGCCTGAAATAGACAGCTGCCTTTCACACCATCCCTATGTTCTGTCCTTAATCCCTACATAAATGCATACACCATGAGTCAAATATTTCATTACATATTCTTGTCTGATCAAGTGTAACATTCACCACTGATGCTGTTCCATTTTCACTCCTGTCTGCCATTATAACAGTTCTTTTTCCTGTTTAAATACAGCTCACCACATTGTTGCATAAGTCATACAGCTCACCACATTGTTGCATACGTCATACTGCTCACCACATTGTTGCATACGTCATACAGCTCACCACATTGTTGCATATATCATACAGCTCACCACATTGTTGCATACATCACCTTTGATCCATTCTAATATCTTCCCTTGATCCAGAATGTCATCACCTGTTCTTCTGACTACAGAAATTTAACTGTATGCATCTTCAGAAACATATATAGCTAATGCATTACGGTCCCATTTAGTAGTATCTGTAAAGTTTCTGTTATGCCATTTTTCTTGCAAATCTCTACATCATTTTATGAAATATATATAATGGTAGGCAAGAGTGCATTTTAATACTATATAATGTAAAAACATAATGCAAAGAGTTTTGATGTCAGAGCACGGGCTTTAGCTCTCCCCAGTAATAGGTCTTGAAACAAGTGGTACCCACTGATTACCAAAATGAAGCAGAAATATAAATAAATAAATGCATACATACATGCATACATACATAAGTACACTATATTAATGTCTTATTCAAACAATATAAGTTTGCAGAAGACTTTATGTAAAATGATAGTATAGCTGAATGACTTCTTTCCAATAATTTGTGTCTTTCGGCTTTTTTCCCGGTTAGGGGTCGCCACAGGGGAACTCCGGTCTGCTAATGATTGGTAGAAGATTTTTATGTGCTGAGTTACCAGCTGTGATGCACAACCTTCAACGAAGGTACGCCCCTTCACGCATGTCTCCACACAGAAGATGCTTTAGCTGAGAATCGAATGGACGTCTTGCTGTGAGTCGACAATGCTACCGCAGCACCACCACCGCAGTACTGTTATATGCTAATATTTTTCTTGGGTTTCTTAGTCAGTTGTATAAAATATTAATAATTTACTTTAGATGTCATGTAACCAGTAAAGCTCAGGTGCCACAGCTCTGCAATTTAATGAGCAACTGGCATAAGAAAACATTTTATTTGGGGATTTTTCTAAGGATATATGGTGACTTGAGAAATTACTCCAGTAATGACCTTGGGGGAAATGACTATATAATTATATAAAGCAGACAATGAATCTACAGTTAGTGGAAATATGCATTTGAGCCACTTTGTCATTACTGTAATCTATGCATATGTAGAATTTCTGCCATTTGAGCTTTAACATTCCCTGTGCTATAACTTTGAAAACAGTACTGCACTTCCATTGCATTTACTAGACATAATGAAAAAATAAATACCAACAACTTCAATATTTATGTTAATGCAGCAATTTAAGTACATGCATATCAAAAAGTTTCTATCTCAAGTATTCTATTCTATCCACAATGTTATGCTTTTAGGACTTAGTTTAGAATTCTTGTTACATTTCCAGAATTATGACTTGCTTTATAATGTTACAGCACTTGGAGCCTGAGGAAGAAATCTGGGTCATGCTATTTTTGCAATAAAACACATTACATTTAAATACCTCTGTTATAACAAAATAATTCATTTGCATTGATGAAAGGCAGACAATTTACAAGTAAAATAATGTACTGCTAAACAACAAATGATTGTAATATATTTATGCAGTATAAAATACTTTTATTTTGCCACAGAAAGGATGTATTTAATAGCAGATTCAGATTGCTTTGACTACTGTTCTTTTCATTTCCCTGCATAACAGAACATTGCCAGACTCTAGGTACTAATGTTTTACAGTCTGCTTTCTTTTAAAATGTCTAAGATCGGTCTCATATCATTGTAAATCCATGATCACTTTGTTCCCTACATTTTCATCAGTGCAGCTCAGATTTATCCCAAACACTCTCTGATCACATTCAGAATGGTCACAGTGAGGTGTCATGCTGGTGTACACTTTGCAGTAACCATTTCCTATTCAGAGACCACCCTATTGACTCAGTGACACATTGGACTCTCTATAGTCAACCACAAATTCTAGTGAGGCATTCTGGGGGAATAGCTTGTGCTATTTAGCCATGTTCTATCCCCCTGGAAATGCCTGCAGTAAAGCATTTCTGCAGCTGAGTGATTCAGAGAATTTCTCAGCTGTGTAAGTTACATTGGCCATGCATTGAACACAGACACAAGCTTGTGTTCACCCAGTAATGTTAAAAGTGTGTGCTGGTGACTTTATTAGGTAGGTCGTGTTTGAAGGACATGCATGTGTCTATCTGTGCTGTTACAGGCATGAGTGATGTTACAGGCATGAGTATATGTAGAGGTATCAGTGGTCTAAGATGTGTGTGTGTGTGTGTGTGTGTGTGTGTGTGTGTGTGTGTGTGTGTGTGTGTGTGTGTGTGTGTGTGTGTGTGTGTGTGTGTGTTAGAGAGAGAGACAGTGTGTGTGTGCCTGAGAGGAGATGGCAGGGGGGTTAATTAGTGGATAGGGTGAGCAGGTGTATGTGTGTGTGTGTGTGTGTGTGTGTGTGTGTGTGTGTGTGTGTGTGTGTGTGTGTGTGTGTGTGTGCCCATGAGTGTGATTAGGTGAGGGGGACAATGTGTGTTTGCAGGAATGTGTGAATGTGCACGTGGGGGGGGGGGGTCCATACCTCTATACACCCTTAGACTCACGAGCAAATCTTGCAACACAGGGATAGTAGACAGCAGGGGTAACTCTTTATATTGTGCTTTAAAGGCACTTAAAAAGATTCAGACCCTGTAACTTTGGCAGTCCCACAGAGACTGTTAGACATCTGCACCACCGGTAGACACCAGAGACACTCCTCAAACATTGCCTTTGAAAACAAAATAAAAACAAATAATAATTTAATGGAATAATTAAATTACAAAATAAGTAATAAAGGGATGGGGGAGATAAAGCATGCATCCCCAGCACAGAAAACTGCAGCCATAATTCACTACAATAACTGATCAGATAGTGATTTTTTTCTTTCTTTACACAAGAAATATGAAAATAATATGCAGTGTGATTCAATGATTATGACAGTCCTTCCTTTATGAAGGACAGGGAACCTATAAGAGGCAACAGCCTGAGGATCCTGTATAATCAGGGACACAGTTGAGAGGATGGGGGAGTTCATGTGGGGTGAAGTCTCTGGGACAAGGCTTGAAGGAAAACTAGATGACAGCAAGGTAAATAAAGTATTAGTTGGACTCTCTTAAAAAATTACCAGATCAGTGGGTCTAGCAACAAGATACACTTTACAGAAAATGAGAAAAATAAAATTCTTATGTCTGACATTATTGACTGACTGTAGGGATCTGTGATTCATGAAGGTGGGGTAAAAATAAGAAAAGGCATCAGGAACACTCTGCCAGCTCAGGGAAAGGTAGCAGGTATGTCATTGTGTATGGATGTTTGAATGTGTGCATCTGTGTTGGAAAGTGACTGAGGTGGGGGTGATGGTGCCAATGTGATGCACAAGCCCCCACTGTTGATTACTCCAGGAAAATTCTGATTTTTACTTGTGGTAGTTAAGGGCAATTCACAGAATTACAAATTAATGAGGCTTGTCTTCATTGTGGCTAACATTTCTCTGGATTTCAGTTTTCCACATTGTGGAAATAATGTCTTTTAGCAGCAGCTCATATCCCAAGCAGTAGGGTTCTTTCTGAATCTCTGGAGCTCTGCAGCAAGATGTTTCCTCATGCTACTTCTGAATTCAAACTGTGCTCCTAATTCTAGGACATTTCTTCTGAAGCAGACAAATCTGAAAAACATTCCATTAATATAACTCAGTATTTCTGTTCTGTCTTCTAACTCAGTTTAGTTTACAAAGAATAACATAAGACAAATTCTTTTCATCAGCTTAGAGATAATGCAAAACAATTCCTTTAATAAATTAAACAGTGTGTACAGTTCCTTCTTTCTCAGAAACAACCCGTTCTTTACTCATAGGTTTAATATAACATTTACTTCATTCCTTACAACTTTATCAGAGGTTGCCTCAAAGATCATTTGTTCTTCACTTCAGTAAACAGTTTCCCAAACCTTTGATAACACTTCTTTACAGGGTGAAAAATACCTTGCAATTTGTTTCCACCCCAAGAAACTCCTTATATCTTTGCACATACCATCATCAAAAGCAGTAACCCCTTTTGTAGAATGTTGTATCTCATTCCACCCTCATATGCTTTGGCCCTTACTGTCTGTTTATCTTGTACTTAAAGGCTCAACTTCCATAAAAATTATGCTGTATGGACTCCCCCCTCCCATAGTGAAGAAATATTGGTTTGAGTAACCATTAATGCACTGCATAGCCAGAACAGCCCATCCACATTAAGCTGGCAACAACCTGGATAATGACTAATCTAAATTTTAAATGCCTGGAGGACGAAAACCCAGAAAGAAAGCTTACAGTTGCCATCCATCACCCTACCTATTGACTTCAGAAGGATACGGCTTGTGATGAGGGTAAAGGCTTTCCTAAAAGATAATATCTTAGTACTTTGAAGACCCATTTAATAGCTGAACTTTCCCTTTTGAGCAATGCAAAATGGCATTTAGTGTTATTGATCTTCCTTATTAATGCAAATCAGAGTATTCATCTCCTTCTATATTTTGTCAAAGGACTGTCCCAATCTCTACTACAAACGCATCAGTAAAGATAATATACAGTTTTAAGACATCTCGAGTTATTAAAATGAGGATGAGTTGGATTTACTGCACATCATCAAGTCAAATATTACCAGCAATACATAGTCTAGGGATCTAAACATTTTCTGTAGTATCAACAGCATGTATTTGAGGGACAGGTATATCTCACAAAGGATACCACTGCTTTGGAATAGACTCCCTATTCAAGTAAAACAAAGCTCATCCCTGTCCATATTCAAATGCAGCTTGGATATACGGATGGGAAACAGAAGATGTACCCTGGAACTGCCCCCTGTACTTCTAATAGACAGAGGCAGCTCCTAAATGCTTTGTCCCATTCATGGGTCCTCTCAAAATATATATGGTATGATCCCAGTTATTCTTACTAATGGTAACATATAATTATTGTCCATGGGAAGAGAAAGGCCAATGTGATACCAAATGGGACAGGTTAATTCAAGTACTAAAAGTGAAATTGGCTAGGATTAAAATGGCCTGCAAGAGCAGTTGGCCAGAACCCCCGCTCCTCCAGAATCAGGACAAAAATAGCCCCCTGGCTCACAAAACAAACCAAAGAAAAAATATTTCTACGAAATAAAATATGGGCAAGATGGAGAACCTCTAAAAGCTCTGTAGATCATCTATACTTTAAGCAACTAAGAAATGCTGTCAAAAAGGATATAATCTCAGACAAAAAAACTACTACTCCCACCTGCAACATTCACACTCTAATAATCCTAAAAAATACTGGTCTGGCATTAATAAACTTCTCAAACCAGGACATGCCACAACTCCTTCCCCCTGCTCTATTCCTAGTAGTAATCCTCTGCAAATAGCTAATGCCTTTAACAATTACTTCATTGAAACTATTCAAACTTTAACTCAAACTCTAGTTCCCATGTCCCCCACTCCTACACAACACACTAACAGTCCCTTTCCCTCCCTTCATCTGCAACCTGTTCCCATCTCCTTTATCTGCAAACTCCTTCAAAAACCCAAACCCTGCACTCCCTCTGCTGATTGCCTCCCAGCAGAATACCTTCAAATTGCAGCCAAAGCCATAGCATACCCTGTTTCTATCCTGATAAACAGATCCATCTCTGAAGCCTTCATCCCCTCTATATGGAAATTCTCACATATAATCCCTTTGCACAAAGGAGGTAAATCTACTGAAATCTCCAACTACCGTCCTATTGCTCTACTCTCCCCACTAGCCAAAATTATGGAAAAATGTATTTACCATCAGCTACTCCAGCACCTTCTCCAAAACAACTTGCTTGCTAACTGCCAACATGGATTTAGGCACTTTCATAGCACTACTTCTGCCCTTTTAACTTTTACTGATTGCATAAATAGGAATCGTAACAATAACTGTCTCTCAGCTGCTCTATTTATTGACCTTTCCAAAGCCTTTGATATGGTCAAGCATAACCTACTTATCAATGTGCTAAAAGCCCAATCTCTTAACCCACAAGCAATCCTTTGGTTCAAATCTTATCTGGAAAACAGACAACAAGCAGTACTCTGGGACAATAATCTATCCACATAACTCCCAGTAAGCACTGGAGTTCCTCAAGGTTCTATCCTAGGCCCTCTTCTTTTCTCCATCTTTATTAATGATCTCCATACTGTTTTTCCACAATCCACCTGTATACAATACGCTGATGACTCTACTCTTATCTGTACCGCCAAGTCTTCTTCCTCTCTCCACACCCTTACACAAAATGTATTTAACACAGTTGAAAACTGGTTCACACAACGCTGCCTTCTTCTTAACCCTAAGAAAACTAAGCTACTATTCTTTACTCCCACCATAAAATCTCCTCAGTTCCACTTCACTATTACCTCTGACAATGAAACCTGCATTTCCCCTGATTCTACTGCTCAACTACTTGGCATAACTATTGACCATAACCTCAGCTTCGATGCCCATGTTAATAATATTATAAAAACTGTTAATAAAAAATTAGGCTCCCTGTATAGAATAAAACCCTTCCTTACACCTCTAGCTAAGAAATCCATAGCCCAGACTCACCTTACTTCCACCCTATTCTATGCTTCTACCATTTACACCAATCTATCAAAGCATAATCTCACCAAACTTGAAACTAGCTACAATAACATAACCAGATTTGCCACTGGCTCTCCATACAGAACTCATCACTGCCTCAACCTTAAACAATTCAGATGGTTAGAACTACAAAATCAACTACAATACAATCAACTTGTGATTGCACAAAAAATCCTGCACCATCCTACTAATACTCCCACCCTTACTAATCTGATCTCCCCTTATAAAAATCTTTCAACACTACACTCAGCTAATAAACGTCTTATTGCCAGCAACCCTTCTAATAACAAAGCAGGTGATTCCCTCTTCTCCAATGTTGTGGGTAGAATCTGGAACAAACTTCCTAATACACTCACCTCACTCTCATCCTCTCTAATCTTTAAAAAACACCTTAGAGACCACCTTAAAATACATTGGCTTTGCCCCTGCTCAAAGCCTGATTGAATCTACTTTTCATCTCTCCCCTCCCCTGGTTCCTACTCTCTTGCTTCCTTAACAATTACCCTCCCATATCTTATGAACAACACTATAACAAGTTTCCTTATGTTCTAATGTTTTACTTTTGATTGATTTCACATGAACCCTACTAAAGCATTAAGACTTGTTTATTTTTTACTTCTACTCTAATGAAACGTTACATTATTCACGATTTATTTTTTTTTCATGTCTTATTTTGTAATGTGAAACTAGTCTTTTTTTAGAATATTTTGAATGTATTAATTTACTCATGTTGGAGCTTTTCTCCTCGGGCCTCTACTGAAAAGGGATATGTATCCAGCTAGACTAGCCCGGTCAACAAATGTAAATAAATAAATAAATCCTATGAACCTATGAGTACATGTCCATTAGTTTCTAAAGAGTTCATTCAATAGCATCTACCAATTTAATATTCATTGCAACCCTTCCTTTACTTAGATCATTCAGGCAACAGAGGCTACATCTGAGATAATCTTGCATTAATAGTTTAGCAGGCTCAGAAAAGCCTTAACTTTTTTTTTTGGGGGGGGGATCTTGTCCAGTTCTATACTGTGTTTACCCTTTCAGATTTATTACATAATCCAAATCAAATAACAGGTTTGTGAGATGAAGGCATTGCACTTAGCTGAGCTGACTGCTTGTCCAGCTTGGCAGAGACAGTACAAGACAGATTGTAACTTGCGTGATTACTTTTCTAATCCTCAGAGAAAATGACTACAATGTGAAGATATGGCACGAATACTGTGCATGGGGCCTAAGTATTCTTTCCATCAGCCTCTGAAATGCTTCTAGTGCTCCATGGAGCCCAAATGAAATGACTCTGTTGTGGAATAGGCTATCTGGTCTACAAAGTTTGTTTTTTTCTTTCACATAACCTTTAATTAGGTGTAAAGTGAAGAGAGCCTAGCCATACCAAACTTTTCCCCAAGTTTAACTAGTTACGTCATATGATAGGAGTCAGACCTGGAAATGCTGTTTAGTTTTTCTAAAATCGTTACCAAATCTAAGAGATCCATCAGGCCTCAGGACAAGTATAATGGTAGTTATTCAGCTCACTCTGGGATTTTTCTACATGCCTCAAATTTGAGCATTTTTTTACTTTACATGCCTCAAATTTGAGCATTTTATTTTACATCTTCCTTAATTGCTAGGCATTACGATTAATTTACTTGCCCATATGGCACATTTTCATTGCTGTGCTCTGTTAAATTCTTCTGCAAATGCAGTTATCATAGAAATGTAAATTTCTTTCCAAGGCTTCAAATGTGTATGTACTCTGTCTGTTCTGTTTTTCTATTCTAGGTTGTTTCATTTTATAATTTGGTTCACTTCATTTTTATATAACTTCATTAGGTCATTGCCACATTGTACTGAACTTATTCACAGACAGTGGATACTAAAACAAGTGCTTTGTCTCCTACTTTAACCTTTCTAACCAGTCCATTTCTATGTTCTTTATTGTGTTTCCTGTGGCCCTTACCACATGCTCTTTTATTATCAGCTTTACTGTTCTTAACTTCTCCAGTAAGTCAGGAAAAATGCTCAGTCAGACTTTTGAAGAAGTTTTCCTTTTCCACATTTTATTTTGGGTCTATATTAAATCAGCGAACACTTAAAAAAGCGAATGCTGATTTATCGACAACATGTAAGTAAAAGCTTACAACCCCGAACACTTGGAACAGAGATTTTTTTCCCAGGGAAAAAAAAATCGCTGTTCCACAATAAATAAATAAAACTTAAAAACATTACATAAAGGGGGGGCTTTGCCCCCCCACACACCCCCAATGTGGGGCCCCCACACACCCCTACTTAAATATACAAACTCTGAGATCACACTACAGTGAGAAAAATGGCAAAGTAATGGAGGTGGCCAAGTGATTTCTTTCCCAGGGAAAGAAATTGCTTATATGCCGTTTCGCTCTTTTGCTATTTTGTGCTTTCAGGTTCGATCAAGATGCATTAGGGTGGGGTGCCCTCTACACTCCCCCTAACTATATATACCAACTCCAAGATTGCACTATAGTGGGGAAAAGGGCAAATTTATCCATGTTGGCCAACTGCCTCCTTTCCCTGTTTAAAATCCTGGTGATGTGTATGCTCATTTAAGTGAACATTTGGTGTTGTTGTCTCGATCTAGTGAGATCTAGTGAGATTTGGGTAAGTGGTATTTCTGTAATTAGAAGTAGACCCATATATGTGTGTGTGTGTGTGTGTGTGTGTGTGTGTGTGTGTGTGTGTGTGTGTGTGTGTGTGTGTGTGTGTGTGTGTGTGTGTGTGTGTGTGTGTGTGTGTGTGTGTGTGTGTGTGTGTGTGTGTGTGTGTGTGTGTGTGTGTGTGTGTGTGTGTGTGTGTGTGTGTGTGTGTGTGTGTTAGAGTGTACATATGGGTGTACTTATGAAAGTCAGAACACCAAATATTGATGTCACTAACACTGGCTCAAAAAATAAAAAAAGGTGACAGTGAATTGCACATGTTCTGAGACTTCATTTAAGAGTATGCAGCTAGAAAATATGTTTTTGTGCAGGAAAAGCCCCTGCTAATTATATATTTAAACTACAGGAACACACATTACCAAGGAAAGAGCATATTCCCCAATCCCAGTAATGCAGTTATCACACACGGTTATTGATCAGTACCTCAACAGGCAGCACACTAATCTTTGGTGACAAAAGTTCAGTAGGCTATGTGTTCTATTCCTACATCGGACGGTTGGATTATTTCCAATACTGACATTACAGTGTAACATAGGAGAGGTCGTGCACTCCTGAGTGTGCCATCCTTCAAATGTGACACTAAACTGAGGTCCCATATGTCCAAGTTGGTGGTGGCTCAGGTAGATGTAATAGACCCCACTGATGTTGGACCAAAAATAACTCTAAAACAGAAAATTATTCTCCCACATTCACATGATAATATTAGTTATCCCAACATGAAGAGCCATTAACACCATCCATGGGGGGAACTAACTGCATTGCATTGAATTACCTGATTGGCCATCCCCTCATCTCAGTTGTTCTCCAGCTACCATAGCCTCTCACTTTTCTCCTCCATGACCCAAGTGAAATCAACTCCATCCAGCCAGTTCACTCAGCAGTAAGGTACATTGAATTTATTTTGAATGTCTTAACAGAAACTGTATATTATTTCATGCTGGTTCAACTTTGTACTTGAAACAATTACAAATCAGCTTCTACTGTGTTACAAACTGGTTAAGTATTGTCTTTCTGCTGTTAATGTCTAGCAAATATATCAGCACATTCCTGCTGGCTTTTAGCTCTAGGATTCAGTGAAAGCACCTAATGTTTTGCTTTATGAACTGTATTGTGACATCAAGTATGTTTCTAGTGTGTCATCTGGTTAAGTGTTATTCTTTTTCTCTGGTCTAATCTCTAGCACATATATAAATTAACATGTTTCTACTGGAGCTTGCTGTTGGGTTTAACTGTAGTACCTGATTTTATGTTTTTATGAAGAGCACAATTACTGGCTAGTCTAGTCAATTGTTAATAATATGAGACAGTACCCAGTTGTTTTTCTGTGTCTGTTAAAATTCAAGCTGCTTATGGTAAAGTGCTTAAATATAACATATATAGACTGTATGTTGTATAGCAGTGAGTAGCAACTGAGATAGATGTTCTACCTGTCCTAAAATCTGGAAACCTTCATCTCAGTAATTTAAAACTTGCATACTAACACACATCTCTTGTTAGTTACTTTATTTCCATCTGTCTTAAACTGTGGAAGCCTTCATTTTACTAATCCCAAGGTTTGGGGACTTTGTATCCATTCTCCATTTTTTTCTGTTGTAGCTTCCCAGTCTTAATCTTTCATTTCAATGCTAAGTAGTCTCCACACCTCAGTCTACTGGGATGTGTTTTTCACTAAGGGACCTCAAACTGTATATCTAGCTGCAAATCAAACTAAATCATCCTCATATAGCTCTAGGACTCTTAAAAGTATGAACTGTGTTACTCAAAACTGCTGTATATTAGCTTTGAATACACTGATATAAGCTACACTGTGTTACAAATATGATACATCAGAGTTTTAATCTGCAAAGTGCATTTAAAGCTAATTAATTCAAAACATGAACATGTCTAGGGCAATCCCACCTCTAAACTTCTATAGCAACCGATATGTGTCTTCTAATACCTATAGCCTCCTAAATAAACAACTGAATTTGGCTGAAAATAGAGTTAAAATATAACATAACAATCAAGGCATAAGTTTGAGTGCCTACCTATGTTTCTTAAATTTATTTCAAGACATACCCACTGCAACATGGCTTGTTGCATTTAACTTAGGTCTATATTAACAATAATCTAGCAGCTTGTGTTACGTCTGTTAAAGTTATCAGGACATGTCTTACCTCCTGTCTTGCTGCAGTTTTACAGAATGTTTTCCTGGTACTTACTCCACTGTGGGTCAACCCATTCAATTCAGACCTCACATCTTCTCCCTTACTCTACCCCCAATTCCCAACCACCCCACTACATCTATACTTATACCTCTGTTAACTCCACCTCCTCTAATCATCCTCCTATAATATGCCTAACTGAACTATCCAATCACAAACTGTTCTCATTGAATTATCCCCATTTATGTTCTAAATTCCTTCTCAAATCTCACTGTACTCCCTACCCATCAAAACCTACCTATTCTCCACACTATTATTTCTACTCACTAACTCACATCACCATAGTACAACATTTGTACAGCACTTCCCCTTCTATATCACCCTATTCATCCTTCATCTCCTCTCTTTCCATCCTGTTCATCCTTCATCTCCTCTCTTTCCTAACATCTCCATCAGTAGTAACAATAAATAAGTGCACCTCAACCATTACTGCATCCACACCTACCAACCATCTTCCTACTAGCTACTCAAAAATCTCTTCAAGATTATTTCCCATAACTCCATTCCATTGTTGTAATGCCAAAATACTAAAAATGCCAGTCCCAATGTTAAGATAATACTTCTACCCATCTCTACTAAAAATGCCATAATAAACAAACCATCTTTCTCTAACATCCATCAGTGGGGTGACATCCACCCCAACCAAAGCCCCAACCAAATCCAAAAACAAAGAATACACCCTAAACGTTTAAAAATAGTCACTGTTAAACTTAGAAGCATATGCAACAAAATCATAGATTTTCATGCCTGGATGACTCAACACAACCCAGATATCCTAGCCACAACATATACCTGGCTAAAACCTGAAGTAAAGATGCTGAAATTCTACCCACTGGTTTTAATATTATTAGGCTCAATGGAACACATGAAAAAGCTGGTGGAATACATATCATGTTCCTAAATATGCTCACAATAACTCCCTATACAGGCACAATCCTCACATTTGGAAAAACATAAATTCTAATTTGTAAAAAATGCAGTAGGCAACACAAACTCCAAATGACAAAAACAGCAGCAGTGGGTTCAGGTACAAAGGACAACTCACAGTTTATCCAGGAATTTATTCAAGAAAACACATGAAAGATGTAGTCACATAAAAATCCAAAATGTATAAACAGTATTCCAAGCGCTTTCATCTCTGGTGACACAGAGACTTTTTCAAGGAAATTAGAAAACTGTTACTAAGCTCAATTAAAAATAAAAAACAAATCCACCCCAATTAACATTGAACCAATAGAATAAATCCATATAATGAATATTCATAAAGCTCATAAATATTCAACAGTCACAGTACAATTCAACCAAAGAACCCATGTCATGATAAAAAACACACTAAAATGTACAGCAAATACACCAATCTCTAAAAATCATGCCCTTGTCAAAATATAGTCTAGGTAAAAATGCTATTAATAAACATATACATATGTACATATAAAATATAAGGTTATATAAATACATGTAAAAATTTATATCAATTCATTTATCTATTTAATGCTTTTAACTTCAAGAAACAGGCTAAGGATAGAGCATCATTGATACCCAGACAGTTTATTGCATTAGTTTTAATCTGCCATAGTCCCTCTTGTTTCTCCAGTTGTAGGGTCCAGGGGCCACCCCTTGGGTTTATGTCTAAAACTTCAATTATCGTAAATTTAAAATCATGCCCCTCATACTCCTTACAGTGTTTAGCGAGAGCATTCGTCTCTTTACCTAACCTAATGTCCCTTAAATGCTCATATATCCTATATCTTAATCTCCTTTCCATTTTCCCAATGTAGAAAGCGGGACAAACCATACATAGGGTGCAGTATACCACCCTTTCAGTTTTGCATGTGGTCTTCCTTCTCAGTTCTATAGTAACCCCATTGATAACTCAACATGAGCGCTCAAGAATATGTGTGCAAGATGAACAAGCCCCACATTTCCTCATTTAACCAGTCACAGGTCCCCTCTTACAAGATTCAAGAACATTTTTAAGTGGCCTACCCCTTCTGTATATAACATTCGGTCTCTCACCCACCCATTGCTGAATGCCGTTACAGTATGCAATAATTACCCAATTCTTATATAAGGTATCCATAATTAATTTACTGGACCTATTATAGGTGATAACTAGAGCTGATCTTGACTTTGTTACTCCTACGGTCCTTTCAGTTCCATTCTGGTCCACAATGCCCAAGTTGGAGTCATCTGTGTCATCAGCATTCACTTCAATGACTATTTCATTGGGCCCATAATAGGTTGTAACACAAGCAAATCTCCATAAGTTACTCCTATGGTCCTATTGTTCTCCTTGTTAACATTGGGTATATTGATCAAACAAGTTTCATCCACATCCTGATGAAGGATAGCCTTGAAATAACCTTTCTCCCTCTTATTGAAAATCTCAATAAATACCTCTTTAACAAGTGAGTTAGGATAACCCCTTCTCAAAAGCATTTCCTTCTACAGTTCACATTAATTTAAAAATGCATCAAAAGAGTAACCATTCGAGCAGCCCTAACTAGCTGATCTTTTACCACCCCCTTCTTTTGTTTATAAGGATGACCACTATCAAACTGAAGGAAACTATTCAAATATGTCTTTTTACAAAAGATTTCAGATTGAAAAACCTTCTTGGACCTATTCTTAACTAGTTTAACATCCAAATATGCTATTTCATTCTCATCAAAACTACAAGTAAAATGTAGAAATTGTGTCGAGTTGTTCAGAAAATCTAAAAATGCTGTAATCTTATCATGGGGACCCACCTAAAAAATAAAAATGCCATCCAAAAAATGGATGCACATTCTACAGTATTCATAATAAATTGAGTTCTGTAAATTTTTTTCTCCCACTGGAGCATGACAATATTCGCATAGAGCCACCCACAAGGTGAACCCATGGCAACCCCATTTTTCTGGAGAAAGTATTCATTGTTAAAAAATATAAAATTATTCATCAATACCACCTCCAACAATTGTTCATATATGTTAACCCTAGGTTAAGGAACACCCTTTTCACATAAAAATTCATAAAACCATTCAAGACCAAGCTCATGGAGTATCACTGTGTATAGGTCTTTGACATCCATGGTAATAAAAATGCCTGAATCAACATAGTCCAACTTGTTGATTCTTTCAAGAAAGTCTTAGGAGTCTCTACATAAATTATTTTCTGTCACTAAAAGTGATTTCAACCTGATATCCAAGAATTGGTCCAACGGATATGTTATAGACCCACGACCATCAACATCTCATGGGGGGAATCAAATAAACACTTGTGAATTTTTGGCAAACCAAACATACATGGTATTTTTGGATAAGAGTTAGATAAAAAGTTGAATTCATCAATTATACTAGAACCTTGAATAAATAAATCATTTAAGACATTACAAATCTTCTTATATGAAACATTCAACTCATTCAGAGAGTTCTTCACATAAGCATGTCCCAATAAGACATCCATCATACTCCGATTATAATCCACCTTGTCCATTATGACCACTCTTTATCCAGTTAATAATTCTAATATCAACATTTGATCCCAGATTACTGAGGCATTCTATTTCATTAATACTTAAATTAGTAATGCGACCATCATTTCTTAAATTCCTTATATCATTTTCACATAACTTTTTGAATATTTGTAGAGATGAGCGGACAGGCAGATTATAAGTACTGGAAATATGCAGGGGATTACTTACATATTCATCAGATTTAAAGAAAATGTTAAAATTCAACTTTCTTATATAGTTTATCAAGTCAATTAACAAGCTAGTCCCCAGTGAGAGATCTAGTAGAGCTAAGCCTTATTTTGGTGAGCAGTATTCTGGTAGTGTACAAGCTGTATCCCAGAAGAATGACAAAGTAAAATTATGCTTATATTATTCCAGTGACATCAAATAATATAGGGATATAATTGAAAGACAATGGGTATTTTGACTACAGATAATGATATTGAGACTATAGTAGATAAGAGAGAAGTGCCTGGAGAACAGCAAACCAATCCATACTTTATTGTTAAAAACAATGAATCCAACCAACTTATTGACTTAGATTTCATTCACACTGTTAGGACTTCATCAGAACAATAAAATCTTCACAAGAACTCCTATTTAAATACCCACCCATTTCAACAATTAATTCAACATTTGAACAATACACTATTTAAAGGGACATGAATAAATTACACCCATACTTGATAAAACACAATTTAAACATACTATTTGTCATTACAAGATTTTTAAAAACATTTTTTGAATTTATAACATGTCATTTAATTCATATATATTCACATAAAATAAAGTATAATAAAAATAAAAATAAAATACATTAAACTGAACTAATTCAATAATGACTTGAACTACCTCCTACCCAGAATATGTTTTAACTTTAATACATGGGCAATACTAATACTGTCATTTTTGCCAGGGTTATTCTGGGCATCCAACCTTAGTTGCCATTTTAATTTGCATATATTTAAGTGGACATCTAACAACTTGCCATGAATGTCATTCTTGATTTGTTGAATGACACAAAATTTAAAGCTATGCTCTGAATATCCAGTAATATGCCTAGCAAGGGCATTGGTTGACCTAAGATGCCTAATGTCCAAAACATGCTCATTTACTCTTTCCCTAAAGTGCCTGGAAGTTTTTCCACATAAAAAGCAGGACATGCTTCACATTTAGCTAAATACACCACATTCTGAGTATGACAATCATAATGCCCCAAAATAGGAATGAAATAATTATTCACCTTGATGTTCTTACCCATTTCCATGATATGCTTACATGTAATGCATCTCCCACATTTGAAATTACCTAACCCTCTCCCAACACTCGATTGCTTCTGGTGGGACCCCTTCTCCAGGATCTCCTTAAAGGATTTATCCTTCCAAAACACAAACTTAGGAGAACCACCCATCTTATTTTCAACATTCTTATCTTTCTGTAGGATGCCCCAATTTTTCTTTACCATCCACATAAACCAATCAGCATACTGACTGAAAGAGGTGACAAATAATAAACCTTCAACTTTATTTTCCAGTTCAATTGCCACAACATTAAGTACCAACTTTTCTGGAACATAACTGGAACCTCCCATCAAAATGGCCCTGTAAATACCACCATACCTTTTGCGAATGATTTATTTTATAACATCCGCACACAGGGCCTTGGCGTATCCCCTTCTTTTGAACATCATAGTCAAAAATTCCAACTCTCTAAAGAACTCCTGATCATTACTGACCATCCTGGCTGCCCTCAACATTTGACCCTTAACTATGGATCTTTTTTGATGGTGAGGGTGCCAGCTATTGTAGTCCAAATATGAATTGGAAAAAGTAGTTTTTCTGTGAATACTAGATCTCAAACAGTTAAGCTCTCTAGCTATTACCAATTTAACATCCAAATATAATATTGTTTCTGCACTGTACTGGTAGGTGAATTTTAGGAACCCCACAGTGTTGTTGATGTAATCTAAAAATGCCTTAAGCTGTTCACTATTACCTTCCCAAACGATAAAAATATTGCCCAAGAAACGTGTATATTACCTAATGTATTTATTATAGGCACTTGAAAATACATACTCCTGCTCCCAGAAGGACATTATATAGCTAGCATAAATGGAGGCACAAGTGGTCCCCTTAGCCACACCAGTAGCTTGTTTAAAAAATGTCCTTTGAAATACAGAAAATTATTATACAACACTGCTTCCATCATGGTTACAAACACATTCACTTGATCCTGGTCATACAGGCCAGTTTTAATCAATTGGCACTCCAGCCAGATCAATCCTACTTCATGGGGAATAATCAAAAACAAATTGCACACATCAATTGTAAGTAACATAGTATCTTTTGTAATAGTTATCATATTTAGCTTTTCTAAACAATTCCAAGAATCTTTAGTTATATATGCAAAGGCACCTAAACCTCTTTGCATATAATAGTCCAAATATTGACTAATGAAACATATTTTACTTCGTTTCCCATCCACGATAGGCCTGAATTTGATATCATCCAGGCCCTTGTGCAATTTGGGGATCCCAAATATCCCACTAACCACTGGATTGGGATTCCTCAAAAAATCACATTCTGTTTTGGTTACTTGCCCTTGAAATAACATATAATCAATCGTTAAGTCAAGTTTCAAATGTGCCACATTAATTTCATTGACACTACTTTCCACATAATTATCTTCCATTAATATACCTATCATGGCATCTATGTAATCATTTTTGTCAACCACCACAGCACCGTTGCCCTTGTCAGGCCTCATTATTCGTACCCCTTTGTTGTCAGCCAAATCACTTAATAAATTGTATTCATTAGTAGACAAATTAATATAGCCACTTCTCTTTGACTTCCTAAAATGTTCCCTTACATCTAACTCACAGGCTTTGTCAAATAGTGCAATCATTTGGTTGGCTAGGGGATTGAATTTATTGGGCTTTACCAATATTTATTGAGCATAACTAGTCCCCATATCAGGAAACCACATCCTTATGTTCATCTTACGAACAAATAGTTTAAGGTCAATTAACATTTCTGAAACTGTCTCTTTTCTACATGGGACAAATGTGAATCCTTTTGATAGTAAGTTAGCATGCCCAGTATCTAGCTTGATTTTAGAATAATTATAAACTCTATAATCACCATGGGTGTTAGTAATGTCTTCAGGATTTCTCAAAACATTAAGATTGAAAATTTCTTTTACCTCTTCAAAGAATTGATATGACACCAAACATTCATCATTAAACATAGACTCAGAAATTGACTGATCATCTATTTCACAAATAAGAGAAGCACATTGCTGATCCATTATGCTGTTATCTTTTAAGGACTCTGTTCCATTAATTACCTGAATACCCCACCCACATTTTGGTTTAATTCTGCATTTGACAAAGCCATTTCATTACGCAAGAAATCACTCCCCATCTCGTTCAAACTATTTACTGAATACACACTCAACTCTATTAAACTATCACTTGTACTTTTAGAATTGTTTAACTTGTAATTCAAATCACTATTGATACTTTCAATAAACGGTGAATTCATAATGTTTCGATGCAACATACGAGCTAGATTCCAAATTTTCATGAGTGGACCATTAATTAATTGAATCAATAATGCAGTCAAACTCACCCTTTGTAGGAAGTGAACAAGTTTCAATATCTGACAATGTATCCATCGCTACACATCCAGTCCCCCTCAAAAGTACACTCTCAGCCATATTGATTAAATTCATATCTAAATTGTCTTTAATGTTCAAGCTTGTGGCCACATCAAGTCTGTTATTACATGAATGTCCACAAGACTCACTTACTTGAGGGAGGCTGTGTGCTGGTTCATTCATCTCCGCTTCATAGAATACCCCTTGTACGCCTTCTACGAGTAGTTCCAAGTCTTGGGATGAGCTCCCTGTTGCGTATACTCCCTGTCCTCTTCTCTTCTCGAGTTGTAGGTGTCCTGCCCTTTGCTGTGCAGTCTCTCTGAATGCCTGGGTCCCTCCTCTAAAGGGTTTGGTGCCTGCTGAGAGTAGTTTAAAATTCCTTGCTGTGATGTCATTTTGTCATCTTGATCTGCTTCCTCATTGATCAAGCTCCCCTGGTTCTCTCAGCAACCCCGATTACCTCTGGAAAGTGGGTAGACACTATCTGTTGCATATTCCTTCATATCTCTTTTGATTTTATTCAGTTTTCTTGTGAAAATAGCCTTACAACTGTTTTCAACATTGACCAAAACATTGCTATAATTATTAATGTACTGTTCAAACAACAAGTCATTTACGATGTGCTCATTCTCCCGTTCAAGGTCTGCCATATATTGTTCAATTTTCTGGTCATTGTATTTGACCATGATCTCCATTAATGCAATACCTGTATTGTCAAATAATTTATGCACATCTTTAAGCATCTCAGAATTATTGTCTAACCCATTCGGATATCGCCACATTCGCAGTTCCTTTGGCACAAAACCCAGTTACATATTTCTGAGGAGATATACATTTTCTAATTGAATTTTCCTCATACTGAACAATTTTATCTCAAATGATTTTAACCACTCAGTGAGGGACATATTAACAGGTACTTTGCCTTTTTTCATTACCATTAGTATCAGCGTGAAAACTGAATTTGTTACACTTCCATCGTTCTACATTGTTGACCACAGTTTTACCCTGAAGGGTTTTAGTTCCATTATTACTGGTACTAACTGTGTTCATAATTGCACCTTTCCCATTAGCTGTTAGTCTGTCGATGTTCTGGGTGTGTTGGGTGAGTGGAACATCCAAACTTCCAAATAGTTGATTGAATTGACCAGGTTGCTGCTGTTTGTCTGCCAGAGATTTGATTTGAGCAGTATGTTCTAACAGTTGCTGATTTATCTGCTTCAAAAGCTCCATTATATCAGTGGTGGAATCCATGTTCTCCATGCTGAGGTAAAAAACAGGAAAAACTTGTAACCAGATCCAAAAACATAAAAAAGAGAAGCGCCTGGAGAACAGCAAACCAATCCACACTTTATGGGTAAAAACAATGAATCCAACCGAATAATTGACCTAGGTTTTGTCCACACTGTTAGGACTTCATCAGAACAATAAAATCTTCACAAGAACTCCTATTTAAATACCCACCCAATTCAACAATTAATTACTCATTTGAACAATACACTATTTAAAGGGGCATGACTAAATTACACCCATATTTGATAAAACACAATTTAAACATACTATTTGTCATTACAAGATTTTTTAAAAATTGTTTTGAATTTGTAACATGTCATGTTGAGGCTATAGTAGATAAGAGACCTAAATATATATACAAGAACATGAAGTCCCTTAAAAGACGTTTGTGTTTACCAAAATGAATGTCATCCAGTATAAGTCATGGATGTACTACTGCACTTGGGCGTTGTCAAGCCTGCAAATATATTGATAGTACAGGAACATTTTATCATCCTGATCAAAGTAGAACATACAGTTTTGACATGGCAGCAATATGCAGTAGTATGCACATAGTCTGTCTAGTTCACTGTTCAGTATGTACAAAATTCTATGTTGGTAAAACTGATCGAGCACTGAGAGAAAGAATTAAGGAACATTATTACCACATAAGTAAAAGTGATACACTCAGTGTTTTGTCCAAACATATTGTAGACACTGATGCCTCTCATTTGTTCAAGTTTATGGTAATAGGATGTGTATATGAAAATATAAGGAAATGGGACCTCAGAAATCAAACTGAACAGTTGGAAGCCAAATGCATAGTTAGACTACGAGGGGACTATGGACATGGCCTGAATGATAGGATACCATTGAGACTGAAGCTTAAAGCCAGACCATTAAATAGGAAGTAATCTGGCATTTATTTATTTTGAATAATTATAATTGTTAAATATATGTTTTTATTTATTTTTATCATTTTAGATATATGTGCATATATAGGTAAAAAATTGTATTCCTTGTTGGATGGTTATTATTTAGTATTTTTTATATATAAATATATTGTACTGAGCGTTTTTCATTAATATGTCTTTAAGGAAGTAGAGCTTCTAATCATGTGACTTTTTAGTTAGTATATATAATGAGTAGAGAATTTCAGTTGTGACATGCATTTGATGAAGTTGCTTAGCTACGAAAGTGCTTACGCTTTCACATTTTGTATATTAAAGACGGATTTATTTTGGAAGCCTTTGGTCATCCTTGGATCCTTCTGTGTATTTACTGAACTCAATTTATTATAATTAGTGCAGAATTTTTATCCATGTTTTTCCATTTTTGGGTGGGTCCCCATGATAAGATTACAGAATTTTTAGATTTTATTAACAACTTGACACAATTTCTACATTTTATGTGTAGTTTCAATGAGAATGAAATAGCATATTTGGATGTTAAACTAGATTAATAATAAGTCCAGGAAGGTTTTTCAATCTGAAATCTTTCGTAAAAAGACATATAAGAATAGTTTCCTTCACTTTGATAGTGGTCATCATTATAAACAAAAGAATGGGGCGGTAAAAGGTCTGCTAGTTAGGGATGCCCAAATGGTTACCTCTTTTAATGCATTTTTAAATGAATGTGAACTGTTGAAGGAAATGTTTTTGAGAAGGGGTTATCTTACCTCACTTGTGAATGAGGTCTTTATTGAAGTTTTGAATAAGAGGGAGAAAGGTTATTTCAAGGCTATCCTTAATCAGGATGTGGATGAAACTTGTTTGATCAATATACCCAATGTTAGCAAGGAGAACAATAGGACCATAGGAGTAACTTATGAAGATTCGCCTTGTGTTACGACCTATTATGGGCCCGATGAAATAGTCATTGAAGTGAATGCTGATGACACAAATAACTTGAACTTGAGCATTGTGGACCAGAATGGAACTGAAAGGGCTGTAGGAGTAACACAGTCAAGATCAGCTGTAGTTACGACCTATAATAGGTCCAGTAAATTAATTATGGATATCTTATATAAGAATTGGGTAATTATTGCATCCTGTAATGACATTCGACAATGGATGGGTGAGAGACAGAATGTTATATACAGAAGGGGTAGGACACTTAAAAATGTCCTTGAATCTTGTAAGAGGGGACCTGTGACTGGTTAAATGAGGAAATGTGGGGCTTGTTCATCTTGCATACATATTCTTGAGCGCTCATGTTGAATTATCAATGGGGTTACTATAGAACTGAGAAGGAAAACCACATGCCAAACTGAAAGGGTGCTATACTGTGTCCTATGTACGGTTTGTCCCGCTTTCTACATCGGGAAAATGGAAAGGAGATTAAGATATAGGATATATGAGAATTTAAGGGACATTAGGTTAGGCAAAGAGATGAATGCTCTCGCTAAACACTGTAAGGAGTATGAGGGGCATGATTTTAAATTTACGATAATTAATGTTTTAGACATAGACCCAAGGGGTGGCCCCTGGACCCTACAACAGGAGAAACAAGAGGGACTATGGCAGATTAAAACTAATGCGATAAACTGTCTGGGTATCAATGATGCTCTATCCTTAGCCTGTTTCTTGAAGTTAAAAGCATTAAATACATAAATTAATTGATATACATTTTTTACATGTATTTATATAACCTTATATTTTATATGTACATATGTGTATGTTTATTAATAGCATTTTACCTATACTATTTTGACAAGGGCATGATTTTTGGGGATTGGTGTGTTATTTGTTACACATTTTAGTGTGTTTTTTGTCATGACATGGGTTCTGTGGTTGAATTGTACTGTGACTGTTGAATATTGATAAACTTTATGAATATTCATTATATGGTTTTATTCCATTGGTTCAATGTTAATTGGGCTGGATCTGTTTGTTTAAATTGAGCTCAGTAACAGTTTTCTAATTTCCTTGAAAAAGTCTCTGATTCACCAGAGAAGAAAGCACTTGGAATACTGTTTATACCTTTTGGATTTTTATGTGACTACACCTTTCGTGTGTTTTATTGAATAAATTCCTGGATAAACTATGAGTCAGCTTTTGTACCTGAACCCACTGCTGCTGTTTTTGTCATATAAATTCTAATTTCATTCCTAAACCTTAACAGAGCTAAAAAAAGTATGCATTGCTGTGCTATATATCTCCCAGGACAGACTATTTCAATACATGAAAACATACTATACTGAATAGCAGATACAGTCACAAATGACATTATCCTCCTAGGTGATGTAAATACTGACTGGCAGTCATTACCTGCAAATTCAACAATCAACAGCATGATCCTGTTTGGATTCGCTCAGCTTATTAATACACCAACAAGATATTGTAAAAATAACTACCAACAAACTATCCCGGACTGGATTCTGGTTACCAACCCATCTAATTGTAACTCCTCAGGTACCAGCCCAGATCCACAAAGTGAGCACATGCCAGCTTATACTCACAGGAATATTACACAATATTACACAACTAACAAAGGAATATACCCTCAAAACTACCTGCAATCTCTCCAATTACTCCAAAGAGTCTTTCATTAAAGTGCTGAAAGTGTTTAACTGGTCCATCCTAAAAAGACTCCCCTTAAATGATGCTGTTGAACACTGCAATGCAGTATGTCTAAATATTCTTAACACTTTATCACCGCAGCGTATAAAAAGAATTAAAGACAACTATACCCCATGGCTAACCAACCAGTGCAAACTCCTTATGAAAGACACAGACAAAGCATGGATCAACTGGCAGAAGAGTAAACATGACAAAATTTGTAACTATTCAAACAGCTATGAAACCAAGTCAAGAAACAAGTTAATATAGATAAGAAGTCTTATTATACTCACCTACCAGATCCATATCCTCTCTCATCACCCAGGTAGAAGAAGGAATGAATAACCCATATTCAGACATTTCCCCTCTTCCAACAGCTTCAAAGTTCAACACATACTTCATAGACTGGATATCTAACTTAACTTCACACTCATCTAACACAACTCCTTCCACACAGTTAACTTCCCCCACTTTAGACCCTAGAACATCTCCTTCACAAAACTCCCCTAGCTGCAACCTCTCCAATAAACACACATACAGCTCCACACATTTTACCTTTCAACCAGTTTTTATAACTCTTAAAAGAAAAGCTTTTACATAAGCTAAAACCTTGGGCTGAATTAAATAAACCCTACACTGCTCACTAAAACCATGCGGTGTCACACAACAATCGACACACACAGTAGTGCACCAATCTGTATTTAGTAAATGGCTCTACATGCAAACATGGAAAACATATTGGCAAGCTAATTACAGCATAAGCAGCTGAAATGTATGCTAATCAACCAGTCCAAGATGGAGGAGCTATTCAACAAGCTATAAAGCAATCATGTACAGTCAGTGTAGGTTTTGGCCTCAAATTCCAAAACCTGTTGTTATACAACCACTGAAACTACACTACACAGAAAGAATGTCAGGGGCTACTGCTGCTGTTCTGCATGTGTATGTGCAACAGACTCAACTCTATTCTGCTGCTGCTGCTAATAGACCTCAGCCAAGAAGGAAAAGGGTGTTTAGACCCTGTTTAACTTTTCATGGTCTGCATGAAGTGAAAATAATAGTGTGCTATAGAATGGATAGAGAGACACTACAGAAACTCTGCAGTCTCTGTTGTTCTCAACTGAGAGCAAGGACAAACCAAGGGGAACCAATACATGTGGAGACCAAGGTATGCATAACACTTGGAATTTTAGTGACAGAAATCTTCCAGAGACCAACAGGGGACATGCTGGGGATGTCACAGGCATCAACATCCAGGTTACTACATCAATTCCTGAATGCTATGCTACAGCATGCCAGTTGCTACATATATTTTCCCTGTAACCCCGAGGACAGAGCTACAACTATGCAGGATTTCTACCTCATAGCACACATTCCTGAAGTCTTGGGTGCCAAAGACTATACACACATTGAGATCAAAGCACCACCCGGTGAATAGGGAAGGGTCTACATAAACACAATGGGCTTCTACTATTAACTGCCAGGTCATGTGTACAGCTATAGGAGTCATTCTGAATGTGTGTCCTGGCAACCCCAATGGTTACCATGACTCTCATATCTGGCACAACTCACAGCTCTACCAGAGGATTGCCAGGGGGATATCCCACAAGGCCATTTACTGGGGGATGCTGGGAATGCACACAAACCATTCCTAATGATGCCCATCATTAATATACACGCACCCATGGAGGAGCGCTATAATAAGGCAAATGCTGAAACAAGAAATATCATAGAGCATGTGTTTGGGCTGTTGAAGTCACTGTTTCGGTACCTAGATACATCAGGGGGCTCTGCAGTGGAATCCCAGTACTTGTGCAGAAATGTTAATGTCTGTGCCATTCTACACAATATTACCCTGAGAAAACAGCTGCAACAGGAACATGAAGGAGAAGGGGCACACATTCCACAACCATTAGCAAGGTTGCCACAGCCACACGTAGGTGGGTCTCAGAGGGGGAACCACCAGCCACTGTGTCTGTAGGTAGATGTAGGCATGCCCAATATGCCCTCACCCGGCCAAGAGGCAATGGATAACACACATGCTGACCACCTAAGGGGTACATATTTCATCCTCTACAAATTCATACAGTAAAATTTATGCCAGCCAACACTCACAACCTTTACTTTCCCATGTAATGGCTGTGTACTGCTACCATCACACAGAGTCAACTTCATAACAAAACAGTTGTAACTGCAGGACTATCAAGGTAAGAGTTGAACCTGAAACAGGAAAATAAATAGGTAAGAACACAAATGAATGGCATATGCTTGCATACTGTTACTTGCAAATGTACCTAAGTAGAAGGTGTGAGAGTTGTCCAGCAAGCACATCAATATGGGAGGGCACCAACTTAAGTCAACAGATGTCTGCTATTTATCAGTTAATATGCCTCATGCATCAAAAATATGCACATTACATAAACCATTCAAAGGTCTCTAATTATCCCTACATTCTCACAACTGGAGCAATAAGCTGCACTGATGCATCAGTGATTTTGAGGTATTATTCTCAACAGTAAAAACAACTGCAAGAAAACATTGCAATTTTCAAAATAGCATCACCAGCACATATATACTAAGCACTCAGTGAGCTATGCACCCTGTGCATCAGAAAAAAACACATATCTATTCCTGTATCCAAAAGATAGAATCAAGGATATGGTAGAGTTATCATCATTTGCACAGGGTGGGGTTTGGGGGGATCATGAGGTCAAGGCTGATACAAAAGTAGTGAGTGTGTGTGAGTAAAAAAGACAGACCAGATTAAATACAGCTAATTATCAAATGAAATGAGACAGAATGACCTGCAAGTCTTATGAAGGCCTCATGTATCTGTTTTGTGTGTGTGTTTGTATGGGCACTCAATGTGAAATGTGTGTGTGAGTGACTGCTTGAGCACAGCCAGGTTCTATGCTAGCTCTACATCCTGGCATGTTGGAGAGGTGTGAACTGTGCGTGGTAGATGTATAAGTTCATTATCATCACTGCAACCACGAGAACTGTCTCTGCCAGGAGTTGCACTGGCACATCCATGCCTATGGTCAGATGTGCTGGTGCTACCAAATGTGAGCAATGTTTGATGCATGAGTTTCCCTCATGACTATGGTCAGAGCCATGATCCTGAGGCCTACCACATCTGGGTGTAGGCACTTCAACCACTGATGGAGCAGTGGAAGTAGTGCCACTATGGGAGTGAGATTAGGAGCGGTCACTCTGCCTAACAACAGATGATGCTCTTGACCTACAGCTATGTTGATGTGGTTCCCCTCTCAACAGATATTCCATTATATCATTCATCTGATCCATTGAACTGGCCTCATGGCACAGGCAGACATGTATGTTAGCCTGTGCAATATCTAGAAGCCTAACCATGTCCTCAGAGGCCCTAGTGGAATGTGCCTGTGCCTCCATGA
This sequence comes from Protopterus annectens, assembly GCF_019279795.1. Taxonomy (NCBI): domain Eukaryota; kingdom Metazoa; phylum Chordata; order Ceratodontiformes; family Protopteridae; genus Protopterus; species Protopterus annectens. The sequence goes on from NC_056726.1 coordinate 153,084,253, forward strand.
TGGCCCTAAATATATGTTGAGTGGCATGTAATGACACACCAGGATCAGGTGAAGGGTGGACAACAGGCCTCTTCCGAGCACCTATACCAACCCTCCTGTGTGGCTCCTCACTCACACTTTGGCTACAGCCAGAGTCAACCAGCACTGAAGCCACAGTAACTACACTACCCTGATCAAGTGTGCCACCCCAACCTGTCCAATATCTAGGGGCTCAGTGGAATGTGTATGCATAGGCATACTGACTGTGTCTAAAGGAAATGCAGGGGATGGGTGAATCACAACTTCAGTGTCAGATTAAACCTCTGCAATCCACCAATTATGCCTACGTTTGGCTACCATCATCATCAGAGCCTACCAATAGTCCAACATCAGACGGTATGAGTCATACACTTTTACTGCCAGGATCAGTGGTGATAATAGGCAACTAATACAGGAACTAAATTACTACTGCACTAAATATTGAACCAATTTATATGATAACCAAGTAACACTGGTCACACAGTCACAGATGATACAGCAATACAGCCACTCGCTACACCCACCTCACACATACAGATCATTTATATATCTAATAAATGGTCAGTAATAAGCAAATAACCATTTGCTTACCATGGGCAGATGCCTCCCTACTTTAGAGGGAGGATGGTCATAAAAGAAATGAAGTAAGAAAAGGACAGTAATTAACCATCACAAAGGGAATAACACAAGGGGATAATGAATACACAGTTGCCTATGTGTCCTGTAAGAAATAGCTGAAACTGAAACTTGTCTGACACGTCCATCCACATTCATGTAATGAACAACTGTAATGTATAACTCTATTAAGTTATCAATAGGTACAGAAAAATACATTTTCCAGGAAGATTTATTCAAATTGTATATTACAGTACACAATCAAATATAAAAGTTGCCATATGTAAGCTTACCTGGAAGATGCTCCTGGGACACACTTGTCCTCGCAGCTACATTAGCCCCGACATCAAGCACATGGTACTCAGTTTCCACTGAGCTATCTGGATCTCTGACATTAAACAGGAACTCTTCATTTGGTGTCAGTGGGGGCTTTGTAGCAGGAACCCCCCAAACAGCTGTTCTTGGGCAACTGCAGCTGCTGTGCTCTGGGCTGATGAAATCATATCAGCAGCTCGATGATGCACCTGATCATAATTCTTGTTGTGAACTCCTACTGCACAGACATCATTCACTAACTGGTTCCAGATCTACATTCTGGCAGCCATATCCAAGGTCCTCTCTCAAGCAGAAAGGCTCCATGGCCACTGAAAGCCTGAAGTATCACTTTGCTTTCAGTGTGTCCCAGGAGCATCTTCCAGGAAAGTAAATAATGTGGGAAGAAATAGCCAGGGAATTGTTATGGCTAGGCTTGTATAGGCCCTAGGGCTGATAGCCTAGTACCAACCTATGAACCTATGAGTCACTGGAAGGGGATTTACATGGATTTGTAGACTTGGGTCCATAATCCTATGTTACGTAAACCAGAGAAGGATAAAACACATAAATATAACATAACCAATGTCTTGCTTATGTGCACATTTGTAATCCACAAACAACAAACTGCAAACCAAGGTAGTTCAAAAGTATGGATACAGCACACAATAAAAGCCACAGGTCACAATAAAAAGTGTGCTTTAATATTGAAACACTGATAAAAACAAGTAAAAGATGAGTGCTTTCATCTTCTTCTTGAAAACTTCAGATCAATCTGTAGAAGTTTTCATTAAGAAGATGAAATTGCTTATTTTTTACTTTTTTATCAGAGTTTCAATATTAAAGCAACATTTTTATCATGGTTGTGGCTCCAGGTGTGCTGTGTTCATACTTTTGAACTACCTTTATGTGCACATTTGTTAACATTAAGCACTGATAACATAAGTTTTCATTTAATAAAACTGAAGATTAGGTGGTTGTCTCACCTCCCCCTCACACACAAACCACAATTTGCCCAAACCAAGGAATACTACTTAAGTAATGTATCATGTTCCCCACTGAAATATCAGGATGCCTACCCATTTTCAACATAAAAACACAGGAAACACACTTATATTCTTGCAAAACACAATGGTAGATGGTTCTCCCACCCCCAAAAGGCAAACAGATGAAGGTTCATACAAACCAAAGAATACCTATATAATTAATTGCATATATGCATTACATACAATTACCAGGATATGTACACATTTGCAATGGAAAAGTCAATTTATGATTAGCAGTCACTTCTCACTGTGCCCATCATTCCCCTGGAGGTGGCCCTGGGCCATTTCAGAAGCATAAAACCTGTGTCAGTGATACATACATTACATTTCTCTCCAATAGCATAGACTATTGTCAAACCCAAAAAAATGTGAAAATAATACTTGTGATGAAAGTTTATAACCTGTCTATGAAATGTAAATGCCTGCCAAAAATGCCTTTGCCAGTAGTGACATATAAGAAGTCCATACAGGTAAAAGTTTCATTTTCTCCTGGATATATAAATAGATTTGTAACATTTTACAAAATCTAGAAAGGACTTGAATAATACAAGCATACGTTATCCAACTTAGCAGCCTTCTCTACAAATAAATCACCTTTAAAGGAATACCAGACTTCTGTTTTGTCCAAATACAAAGTCTCTTCAACTTCAAGTTCCCTAGCTACATGGCTTGGCTACCATTTTAAAGTTTAGATTAAGGCCTCTGAGCACAATAAAGATGCAAATGAGGTGTGAACTCATTAGAATTGTTGAATACCAAACTTTTGACTTTGTGTAGCAGATGTAAACATAGTGTAGGGTCTACACCACTGTTAGTTCCTAATGGCTTGCAACTGTGAATGATTAGCATGAGAGTGGAGGAAAACACAACAGCAAAGTGTGGAATTAACTTCAGCATGCTTTTCAATGAAACAATATGTCACACATTTTTCAGTTTTTATTCAATAATAGTCAAGCTCTCCTGCCTGAGCTAAAAAATGTTTTTCACTGTCATAGGTTCCTAGGTTCCTAGGAGGTAGTAATACTAGTCTAATATCTCTAGAACCTTTACGAGCCTAGTCATATTTATCCCAAGTTGGCCTAATTGTATGTGGTTAGGTCCATAAAGTTCACAGAAGTAATGGTGTATGGTAGTTAATACAAACTTCCTCTGTCCAGGAGGGACACGGGCACCACCCCACAAGTGAATTTGCAGTCACCCATCCATTGATCTATATTGCATTGAGGTGGGTTGAGGAGAGGCTCTGTTTCACATGCAGTGGAAGCTTGTTCCATAGAACTCGCAGTCTCTGAGAAATGTATCTCTCTGTACAGCATGACCTGTTCAAGTCAGAGGCTAGATTAAGGTCCCTGGAGTGAGTGACCCTCGTGCAGTTTGATTTATGAATGTGTAGCATTTCCAGCAGGGCTAGGTCAGAGACTACCCTGTTAGCCAGGCACAGGTCACCCCTTAGCAACGTTTAGGAGACAGAATACAGTGACAGGGCATTCAGTCTTTCCACATAAGGCTTGTTTTGTGAACAATTTGTTGCAGGTGCCTGGTGAGGTACATGCAAAATGGAGCATTCTACTCAATTATTGGTCTGATGAGGGCTAGTATAATAGAATTATAACATCCTTACATATATATGCAATGCCTTTACTTATAAGATACAGATTTCCTTACTACTGTGGATACATTGTGGTCAACGTTCAGATTGCTATCAACCTGAGTACCCAGATCATGTGCCACTGGGCCCAAACTTTGAGGTTGATGCCCATAATGTTATATATTTTTATCATACAGTTAAAGGAGAATGATACACAATGTACTATAGACTGCATATCTGAGATTACAGCAGAAATAAGGGAACAATGAACACAATGCAAAGAAAAGAGAGAGTTGCATCTGTGCAAATTTATTCATAAATGATTGCGTGATCATTCATCGCACTAAATTTGTAAGCCACATATGTACAATCAAATGAGGATGTACAAGTGTTTATGTCTTGTTAATACTGTGGAGGAAATGTGAATTGTATGTATGCACATGATTTGATTGCTACTGCAAAGTTGTGTCTGTGGCAAACAAAGATACCATACTCCCACTGTGCTTTGCAATTTCATTAGTCTGATAGCTCAGATCCAGAGCTGTGTAATTCATTTACATGTGTTTAACTTTTTGTTCTCTTATTAACATTTGCTCTTCCCACAGCTTAGCGCAAACATGGTCAAATGTATAAATATTTAAAAATTAATGTAGTTTGCCTTAGGAAGTGCAATCACACTTAGCAGCATTGCACGGTGATCAGCACCTAAAATAATAATGACAGCATAAATTATACCTGTGAACTACATGTGTGTGTAGCACACACACATTGTAAAGATGTTGTGGTACACAACACGACACATAAGATTGGTAGACTGTGGATTGAGTCTAACCTTTTTTTAAATGATAAACGATTATAAACATTCTTTACAATAATTATGTATACTACCCTCTGCCTGTAATATTTGCATGTTGCTCACCTTTGCGCCAACAGGGTTCAATGCTGCAGACAAAAAAGAAGCATTGTTACTCGGTAAAATGAAACATTGTTACTTGCCTTTCTTCATGCAAACATGCTAAATGGCATTGCATGTTGGTGCATAAAAAATACACCTGCTGCCTAGCTTCCCATGTGGTACCAGGTGTAAATTAATGGTCACAGCACCAGTAAATCAGAGTTCTAATCCAGCACACCCTAATTTTTTCAATGGTGTTCCACTGTAATTTATATCCAAAAAAATAAAAAATATAAAGATAATTATACATAACAATACCTATGTATAGCACGTTGATTGTGCATATGCATGATATCATATGAATTATATGTGTAACTGGTGGTATCATGACAATTATGTTTCTGTAATTAAAAATATTTTCTGCCCTGGGGTGGACTTCATACTTTACTGACAGTCAGCTATACAACTCACATAACCCATGTATAGCTGTAAAACAGAATAAATTGTGAGGTCTCACCCAGAACTCAGAAATCTATTCTGAAATTAACACAAGTATATGTATTTCCAGTATATTGTCACACATTACTCTTGCATCACACATGAGCATGCATAAACCAGAACCTTGTCAGGTCACACACATACATGGTTAACTGAAGTGTAGCACCACTCACTCTTTAATGTATCTATATAATTAATGACAATGTTTGACAAACACGTCTTCTTTGGCAATGAGGGAAAAAATGTATGTGAAAGTGTATACATATTCTGTTTTACACAGGTGGTTTAAATCCCACATTGTACAAATTACTTTGGTCAGTGTGTAAGGCCCAACAAAATATGTGTAAAGTTTTAAAGTTGACCCCCGCTCCACCCCATCCAATTCAGGTCTTAAAAGTCAAGTCATTTAACATATCGGTCTGGATCACTGGATAAACTTTTGTCAGGTATAGCAACAGACAAGCCATAAATTAAAGCCAGCTGTCACAGTACCCTTCCTATTTCATGAACTGACTTCCTCGCTGTTTGGCAATGTTTTCACTGTGCACAATTGTGCAAATGCTGTTAGCATGGTTGTGCGGGTTTGCTCCGGCGGGAAAATACTTTTAACTGTTGTTGGATGACCAGTGTGACATGGCAGAAGCTGGGAAATGTTGTACCCAATTCAGAGCTCAAAGATGAGATGTAGATGAATCAATAATGTTCATTGCACTCCTTGTAAAGCACTACAGCTGTAGGCAGCTGCAAGGGTACAATACCAGGTCGCAATATAAGTTTGAGGCTTGCAACAGTCTAAACAAGGTTGTCTCTAGTGCAACTGGCATTCCACACTCTGGAGAGCAATGCAGGCATCATTATAATGACCCGAAATGGCACAAGCAGGCACAACTCAACCAGTGGCTGGATGAGTTTAGGACTGCTAACATCCCACGTTTGTGTTAAGTATACAGATAAAGCATCATTAAGAGATATAGGAAACTGGAAATAGCAAAGACTGGTATACAGAATGTTTTATGTCTCTTTTTCTCCCTTTCTATACTTTTCAACTGCTCAGGAGACTTCAACAAACAGGGATGTACATGAAGAATGATTAGAAAGCCTCTGAGAAGTAAGGCGTATGTATACAGCATAAATGAACATTATTTTATTAAAATGTTTGCTCTTCCATACATTACTATCAGCTTAAGCATGCATATCTTAACTGTAAAAGCAAGCATATCTGCTTTATTCTGTAGGTCAAGGTAATTGTAGGAGGCAAGTGTAATAGTGTATTCAGATTTGGTGTGTTCCATTCCCACTAGTAACAATGCATTCTAATTAGAAAAATATCATTTGCCATATTAATTTCATCACAAATTGGCATAAATGCCATGTTGTTAACTTAATCTGTATTCTATTTAAAAGCATGTATGCAATATATGCATATTGCGAACAGTATTTGTTAAAATTCACAATCCCATTTTTGATTTTGAAAGATCTATATCTAATATAATAGGAAAAGTATACTTAACTGTAATAAAGAATGTATGTCACATAAAAATGGTTCTAATCATTTTTTGTCTCTTACCCCACTCCTTTTCTCTCTCTTTTTATATATGTGTGATCAAACTGTTCTGATGTAATAAATTTCTTCCAACAAACAAAATGACTCCCAATGTAGGTGGGTAGCCCAACGACTGTGGCTCAGCCTGCCACCCCTCCAACAGCTGCCACACCAACACCCAGCACATCTGGGACACAACCTGGCAGGACTGCCTCTGCACCCCTGCACTACCTGGGCCATCAACATCAGGTAGCATTGCCCCAGCAGCTGGTGTGTTGGTACCCTCCAGGAGGCAGGGATTAGGTCACCAGACAGGAGCTACCAGAGAAGGTGTATGAGGTTTTGGAAAGTAGCACTGGTGCATGCCTGAGCTGTCTGGAGAAGTTACTTGCTGGAATGCAGAAAAAAAATGTCAAGCAACTGAACAGGAAGCCGAAGAAGGAGACCATGATGACAGTTCTGAGTTGAGGATCAGATTCTCACTGTCCCCATGCTTGTTGGGTGTGTGCCTCCAATTTTCTCTTTCTGCAATCATGGTCTCCCCCAAACCTTTGTGTCTGTCATCATCCCTGTGTCTGTCTTGCTTGGCCTGTTTGTCTGTACCTGATTCCTCATCTACCCCACCTACTTGACCCACATTCCTACATCCCTTCCCCAAAATTCCTCTCCTTCTGAAATAAAAAAGGGGGACCTGTCCCACAAAAAAATGCTGTCCCATACACAGTTCTCTACGTCACATATGTATCTTCTTGACACACTTGATTTGGTCCAATTGGCTATACAACATGATTGCTTTGTTGTCACCCATCTGTGTTGTGGTGCCAGTCCAAATTCCTTCAATTTTCTATCCCTGTTCACATTACAGTCTTAAAGAAGAGGATAGATATGGTAATTTCCTCCTGAAAATTCCTATACTGCTTCTCCTTTGTTCTTCTCCTTGCTTGCCCCCCATTTCACCACTTTTTTATCTACTCCATTTTCACACCTTTAATCTTGTAAAAAAAATGGAATCATATACCACACACATGGCAGACATGTCCCTTAATAAAGCCCTTCACATTTTGGCCTCTGTATTTGCATGGAGTTTGGCATCATACATCAATGCTGAGTGACCGTTAATGGCCTTTCATTTTGTATGGCAAAACCTGGTGAGTTTTTTTATCAGACGCACAAGTCCACTTACTTCTATACAATATTGCCTAAACTCACTGTGCTAAAGGAAAGCAGAGTAAAGCCAGTACTATGAAACAGTTACTCTGACAGTTATTTATACTGCTGAATATAGAAAAATGCAAATCCCTATGTGGAATTTTGACATCAAGCACTTAACCGATATTTATTTTTATTTATACAGTACTTTGCTGTAGTCATTGCTTCTCCCATTTGCCGGAATTATGACAATTACTTATGTAATGTCATTCTGACACAATGTGTAAAAAAAAACTGATGTGATTTGAACACTGCATCATTTGTGATCTGAACATGAGCTAACACTGTTCCCTGTGACAGCAGGAGTATTCTTTACAATCAGTACTGTCCAAAGTGCTAATGGCTGCACCTCACCACATTGTGTGTTTGCTCAAAGGAAAGCAAACCAATAGAAATATTACTATTTTTCCATTTAAGCAGAAAACCATGTTTGCTTGCCTCTTAACTCTGCACAAATGGGAAAGCAATAGCAACAGTTCTTCGTGTCATAAAAGTTATGACACAACATTTACAATATAAACTACAGTATGAACACCATAGTATCTGTTAGATATTTCTCCCATAGCATATATGCATAGCTACTTCTCAAGTTCAAGTTGTATTCATTAAATGTGAGTCTCCCAATCACAAACGCGTTGCCATCTTTCATGCAAATCAGTCTCTCAGTGATGCACTATATTACAAGCTGTTTAGCATGTATTACTATGTTTATTGCACAGTTATTCTTCATCCCATCCAAAGGCATTTAAAAACACAGCAATAGTGAATGTAGTTGATAGTCACTGAACACATATTTACTCAGACTCATGTGTGCCCTGCACCCATACACTTGAAAATGGATATGTCAGTAATAGGTCTAATGTCAGATACAATACAGAAATAAAAAGCACAACTGCATTGCTACATTTGTGAAAGCTTCATACTGACACTAGACATTCAGATTGTCTGATACATGTCTTACTGTGGACATCAATTCATCACAATATGAACACATATAGCAACACTTGCATTCATGTTGTTTACAAAATATGTGTGCATGTGTGTGTGTGTGTGTGTGTGTGTGTGTGTGTGTGTGTGTGTGTGTGTGTGTGTGTGTGAGAGAGAGAGAGAGAGTCAGTGTACTGTGTACACAACATATTCAGAAACAGGTAAATGTATGCCTCGGTTATGCAACATGCACTCATGGCAGCCTATTGCATATAGTTAATGATGCTGTCATTTTACCTCTATAAAGACCACTATGACAAGGAATAAATTAGACTACAGTGATGGCATAAATGTTAACTACTGTGTTCTTCAGCTTGAATAGATAGTTAGGCAGTGTTTCAAACTGCACAACAGGCAAATTGCATGTGCCTGTATGTGTAATCATGTAGTCAGAAGAACATGACTCTTTGCCCTACTGTCATCACTCAAATATCATGGAGAACAAAGTTTTACACACATGCCTGATTTCACAATAAGTTCATACAGCTCTCCCAACATCTTCTTCCCAACATATACTGATGATGTCATCTGCTATAAAATGTTGTCTGACACTGTAACAGTCACACTTGTGCTGTGGCGCTTGTGTTAAATACTGTATTCTCTAGCTTGTGTAATTAGGTATGGATTCTAATCTCACTTCAGTCAATGTGTATATGTAAGTGTATCTGTGCATAGGGAGAAGATAATGAGTTTGGTCCTACTGATATCACTCCGGTCTCATTGCTAAAACATCTTATAATCATACATGACTACACATCAAGTTCATACAGCCCTCCCAACATCTTCTTCTCAACATACACTGATGATGTCATCTGCTATAAAGTATTCTGTGATGGTGTAAAATTCAGACTTGTGTTGTGGTGCATGTGTTAAGTACTGTGTTCTCTAGCTTGTGTAACTAGTTAAGTAGGTGTTATAATCTTACTGTGGTCATCTGGTGTGTGTGTGTGTGTGTGTGTGTGTGTGTGTGTGTGTGTGTGTGTGTGTGTGTGTGTGTGTTTGTGTTCAGTTAGTTCACATTCTTGAGAGAATTTAGAACAGCATGTGACACACTCCTACTACCATTTTCTTCTCAATAGACACAGATAATATCATCTGCTATAAAGTATTGTCTGATATTGTGACAGCCTGGCTTGTGCTGTGACTCTTGCATTAAAAAATGAATTTTGTAGCTAGTATAGATAGCTAGGTAGGAGTTTTAATCTCACTGCATTCGACTTTTGTGTGTGTCTAGTCAGAGCAGTGTCAGTCTGTGTCCTACTGACATGACTCGTCTCATTGAAAAAAAAAGTCTTACATTCATACACGACTACACAACAAGTTCATACAGCCCTCCCAACATCTTCTTCTCATCAGATGCTGATGATGTCATCTGTTATAAAGTGCTGTGGAACAGTTTAAAAGTCAGACTTGTGCTGTGGAACTTGCTTTAAATACTGTGATCTGTGGATTGCTTGGTAGCAGTTCTAATATCACTGAGGTCAACGGGTGTGTGTATGTGTTCAGTTAGTTCACATTCTGGATAACATTTTAGATAGCATGTGAAACACTCCTACTACCATCTTCTTCTCACCAGACACTGATGATGCATTCATCTATAAAGTAGTGTCTGACAGTTTGACAGTCAGACTTGTGCTGTGGTGCCTGCATTAGTTACTCTGTTCTGTAGAAAGTTAGGTAGCAGTTCTAATCTCACTGTGGTCAACTTGTGTGTGTATGCTCATTCTGCTTTCAGTCTTGAGACAATCTTAACATTGCATGTGGGACTACAGCTCTGTCATGCACTCCTGTACACTTCTTATTATAAAGAGACACTTATGATGTGATCCCCTCTATAGTTCTTTCTCACAGTATTACACTCAGATAACTATGTTGGCACTTGTGTTAACCACAGTGTTCTATAGCTTGTGTAGGTAGATAGTTTGTGGTTCTAATTTCACTGCAGATTATACTTGTGTGTTCATTCAAATATTACTGGCTAGACAATTTTACACCAAGATATGAATCCACATCTATGTGACACAATCCTCCCAACATATTTTTCTCAGCATACACTGATGCAGTAATCCTATATAAAGTGCACTCTAACAATGTAAAGTTAGATATCTGTAGTGGTGTTACTGTTGCATCATATGGAATCCAGACTGTATACCTACATAGATCTAATGTTCAAATCTGACCACATTCAAGTGCTGTGTGTGTGGTTGGTGGGATATTTCTGCCAGTATATGGTCTTATGAATCTCTTTTCATTTGACTCTCACTTAGGAATCTCATGTTAACATAGCCCCATGAATCCAAGTTACCTTAATTTCCTCTGGTGACATGACATGCTTACTGCAGAACCATGGATGATGTCATCATCTCATAGATGCATTTATACAGTACATTGTGAATCACAGCCCTTCAAGGACCCTCTGCAAGCCATCTGCAGACCACTGCATGTGTGATTGTTAATTTTGTCATGAGGTGGTTCACATGTCACATATGGACAGAGGGAGTATGTAATACAATCTCACATGTACACTCATATGCACATAACCCTATCTACCATCATATAGATATGGCAATGTTGGTTTAAATGCTATACTAATGGCTAGAAGTTGCTGTGATATTGGCTGTTAGCCTAACAATGTCCTGTGACCCTATGAAGATCGTACATATCAATGTTGCTGTCATCCACCTGTGCTGTATTGAGCTGTGGATGTACTGTAGCCCTACAACTGTGTATTCCAATCTGTGTTTTGAGGTAATGTATTGCTGGAGAGTGCTGCCATTTTATTACATGTTCCTCCTATAACTGATGTAGTAATATGCCTCTTGTGGACTGTTGACATGGGATGATACTATGTATACTGTTGCCTTGGTGAGGCATATGTTCTTGTCATGGCATGTATTAACATTCTACACATTTCCCATTCAACCATCACAGTGACACTTGTAGTATGGCACATGTGTGCATGTGTATACCTAACATCATGAACTGCTATGTGGCATACAGCAGTATTGCATCATACATGGGCACACATGCCTTGTTTCATCCTTATGAAAACATAGTATGTCCTATGCAGACTGCCTCAAGGCCCCATCTCTGTATTCTGTCTCCTACAGGCTTTTGATGGGAGATCTGTGTCTGGCATGCAGGTCATTGTCAGAACGCACTCTGATGGACATCCTGCATATCCATAAAACAAACAGTACCAGAATTACCCATTCTAAAGACTTAAACCTTGCCTGTGATATAAATAGGACCTGCTGGAGAGATAGGTATGCATCCCAGAGACTACCCCGTCTATGGAAGTGGCTCCCCATCCATGTGATGCAGAGTTCCTCCCTAATCCAATTCAAGTGCAAATTGGACAATTGGATGGGAAATCGGAACTTCATCCCTGGTTTGGTACCTATTTCTCTGATGCAAACAGGTACCCTATAAATGTTTCATCTTCCAGGCCCATGCCTACACTTACCAAAGGTATCAGAACTCATCAGAAATTTGGGATGCATGGCTAGGCTTAAAAAGGCCCTTATGGTCATTAGCCTAGTAAATACCTACGAACCTATGAACATATTGTAATGCTGTTATATGCACAAACATATAATTAAGTCTTTCTTAATTGCAATTTTGGGGAATTCATTGTATGCACAGTTGTGTTACTATTTGCAAGCGGATAATTCAAGTGTTGTCCAGCAGCATTTTCTAACTGTCACCATTTGTGTCATTAACTGTTGTGCATGCATCACATCCACCTCATTAGTAATGTGCCCATATATGGTATCTGAACCGGCAAACACATCTTTTTTAATGATAAACATATAAGTATATGATGTACAATCGATGTAATGATGTGAACTAGGTGGAGATGTGTGACTGTGTTAATAGATCCACTGTGTGTCATGTGATGGAAACCCAAGGTTGTATTTGGTGGTGTCACAACAATTTTTTTATTAAGTAAGTACAACTTTTTGTGGGAAGTACACAGCTATGCACACACATGGTTGTGGATGGCACTTCCAATACTCAACCAGAGGCAATAGACAACCTACTAGCTGACAGATTTGGCTAAAACTTCACTCTCCTGACCATATCGCTTGTCACACAATGTATACATACAAACGTTACTCAAAATGTTTTTTCAAGAGAGCAGCTCATCTGTGTACTCTTCAAGGGTAAAAACACTTCATCAATGAGGCCTGACAACATCCCATGTTGGCTTATCAATAATTTAAAACATGACTTGCAGACAAGTAAATAATGGTAGATAAACATCAAAACCAACACAAAAGCACAAAAGGATGCCACTGATGAAGCAATAACTACGAATTAAATTTTATCACACAAGACATGGTACGTACATCCAATATATGAGTTAGACTTCTTCAGAAAGACTTACATACACTGTTGGATCCCTACTTAACCACAGCTTCCAGACAGGCTATTGTCTGGCAGAATGGTGGGCAGCAACAGTCATCTGTTTGAACAAGGGGGGAGCCATCAGCTGGCACAGGTAATTATAGACCCATAAGCCTGACTAGCCTCATCTGTAAGCCAATGGAAAGAATAATTATGGATCTTATCAACAAGGACATTTGTGATCTCCAGACTGCATAACTAACATTTTTTTCGTTAATGGTAGATCATGTCTGTTAAATCTTGTTGACTTCTTCAAGAAGGTCATCAAGGCCATGGATGAGGGACAGACTGTACATCCCATCTAACTTGACGTGACCAAGGCATTTGACACAATTGTGCACTCAGGTATTACAGAGAAACTGTCTCAAGTGGCCATAAACTAGTACGCCACCAAGTGTGTAGTACAATGGATCAAGAACAGGACACATACTGTCAAAGTGTATGAATTCACCTCTAGCAAGAGGCCATGAACAGTGTATTACCATATGGTTCTGTACTACGCATGTTCCTGTTTGGTATTTAATTCACAGAAGTCAAGGCAAAGTTAGACAGTCTTTGTCCAACCTAATTTGCAGATGACTGCAAAGTAGGGACAATCCTTGAGTCTAGTAATGGAATTGATATACTGCAGAAAGTATTAACTCACACAAATGGTTGGTGCCAGAGCCATGGAGACACAATAAAATGTCAAAAAAGGCCTAATTATTCAGTTTTTTGAAACAAATACCCAAGCTAATTACAATATAGACAGCACACCCCAATTTGTGAACCTAGTGGTATGTGATCTATGTATTGAGGTGGCTAGTAATTGAAAGTTCAAACACCATGTCTTAAGAGAGGTGACAAATCCCTTCTATGTGGTACAGCACATGAGAATGGGCATGTCATCCAGATCAAAGGACTTTATAATTCCATTGTACTCAGCCCTATTGAGAAGAATGCATCCTTTTGCATGTAACTCACCACACATCTGCCACAGCTGGAGAAATACCATAGATTTTGCACAATCAAGATACAGGATGTAAAATAAAAGTCCTACATGAAAAGATTGAAAGGTATATTACAGAAGCAAAAGATTCCTCACCCCTGACTCCAGAATCTCCCCTGCCCAAAAATACCTTCTCCCCAACCACTTCTATAGCTCACAAATCCTAACTAAGTTTGAATCTTCATTACTCTCAAACTCGAAACCACCTACAACAAAGTTGCCAGATTTGCTGATAATCAGCCTTCTAAATCACACCACTCAGTTGGCTAGAGTTTCCTAAGCAGCACCTATTTACTCAACTTCTCATCTATCCTGAACAAACCCTCCTCCTGCCCAGCATCTCCTCACTAGTCTCCCTCTATAACCCCCTCTAACCCTTAGAAGCTCTGACCAACATCTCCTACAAATTCACAAACCTAAAAAATCTAGTAGACAGAATCTATACAGCTATTCCCCTGCTATTCAATGGAACAAACTTCCTGTGAACCTCAATAATATTACCCACGTCCATGAATTCAAAAATAAATCACTCAAACATTACCTACACAGCACCTGGACCTGTCACTGTAACCATCCCACCTGAACCCAGCCTTTACTTCTCCACCACTCTCTCCACTGCTCCCTTTCCTTCATTTTTCCATAATTCCCTCCATGTCCTCTAAATTATCCTATTCTAACTAACCTCCTATTATGACAAAACAGTCACTTACTACTTCTCCATTCTCCTTCCTCCCTTTCCTCATAGGTTCATAGGTTGATACTAGGCTATCTGCCCTGGGGCATTTATAAGCCTAGCCAGAGTGTGTTTGGCTTTTGCCACCCTTTTAGATTAGTTGATTGTGCCTCTGTATAGTAGGTCACAGAAGGTAGCCCTTTTAAGGTTAGTTTACTGTACCTCTGTCAAGCAGGAACACAGAAGAGATCCCAGGGGTAAACTTATGATCTCCCATCCACTCGTCAAGATTTCTCTTGAAGAGGGTCAGTGAAGGGCTCTGCCTAACATGGATTGGGATTTTGTTCCAGAGTGAGGGGAGCCTCTGGGATATGAATCTGTCCCTCCAGCATGTCCTATTTATTTCTGTGCTGAGGTTCAAGTCCCTGGAGCATGTAGCTTTAAGGGATTTGGATTTCCTGAGGTGAAGCATGTCCATTAATTCTGGGTTGGACATGGCCTTATATGTCAGACACAGATCACCTCTGAGTAGGCGGTATGCAACTGAGTAGAGCTGGAGTTTATTTAGCCGAACTGCATAGGGCATCTGTTTGAGCCCCTTGATCCTCTTGGTGAGATACTTTTGGGGTCTTTCCAGTTGCTGCAGGTGTCGGGTAAGGTACATCCCAAATGGGGCATTGTATTTAATTATGGGCCTGATAAGTGATGAGTAGAGGGGCACAATGACCTCTCTTGATCTAGATGTGAACCCTTTCGTGATAAGGTGGGCTATATAGTAGGTCTTTCTAACCACTTTGGCAACATGATTGTCAAAGGAGAGATTGCTATCTACTTGGGTCCCCAAGTCCCTAATTACTTCTTCTGAACTTAATGGATTACCACCTATGTTGTAATTTGTGGGCACTTTGTTTTTCCCAAAGGGGATGACTATGCACTTTTTGGCATTTAGCTTTAGGCCATGGCTCTGGCACCAGTTATCCATCTCTGTGAGACCCTTTTGGAGGATGTTTGAGTCAGCCAGAGAGTCGATTATGGCAACCAGTTTGCAGTCATCTGCGAACTTAGTCAGCCATAGTCCACCCGTGTTAGCCTGTACCTCGGAGAAATATATACCGAACAAGAGAGGTCCCAGGACTGAGCCTTGTGGGACTCCACTTGTAACTGGTTTAGAGTCTGACATGGCACCTGCTATTCTGACCATGTGGGTTCTATCCCTGAGCCAGTTTGCAACCCATCTTGTGACATAGGGGTTGATATTTAAGCTGGTGAGCTTATTTATGATGCCCGAGTGGGGTATTGTGTTGAAGGCTTTTGTGAGGTCCAGGTAGGCTGTGTGGACTACCTTCCCTTCATCTATGGCTTTGGTAACTGTTTCAAAGAAGTTGACCAGGTTCAAGAGGCAAGATCTGCCCTTAACAAAGCCGAATTGGGTAGGATCCAGTGTCTGGAGGTTCCCAATGTCTTTGTTTATGATTTCCATGATGATACGCTCCATAGCTTTGCAGACCAGGCTAGTCAGGCTTATAGGGCGATAGTTTCCAGGGTCTGTTGTGGCACCACCTTTGTGGAGTGGGACCACTGTTGCTGTACGCCATTCCTTGGGTACATAACCTGTAGTAAGGCTGAGATTGAACACTGACTTTATATGAGGGTTTAGTTCTTCTTGGAGCTCGTGTAAGACGCAGCCCGAGACACCGTCTGGTCCCATTGATGCTGTGTTTTTTGCTTTGGGGAGGGCAGCTCTCACATGTGCATCTGTGATCTCAGGAAGGCTACAATCTGTTGGGATAGACATTTGCTCTTTTGGGGGGGAAGGGGGGGAGTTTGCACTGAACCTTTCTGCCAGGATGTTGACAATGTCTGTGGGTTCAGTGTATTTTTTTGTCATTTTGCACTAACTCAGAGCATATCTGGGATTTGCCTCATGTCTATCTTACTCTAAATTACCTGTAGTCGTACCTTGCAACATGGCTTATATATTAAATTTCTGCACCTTCTGTTGACTACAAGATGAAACTGCTTGAAATAGTATGCTTAAACACTGAAAATAGTCCAAATATGTTTTTTGCCAGCTTTTTGCTATTACCTGTTTTCTCACTTACTACATTGTATTAATTTCTTATTTGCTGTATATTTTCTCTTACTTATACTGTAATTGGATATCTTGATTAACATTTGTATTGTGCATTACCATACCATGTAACTTGTCTTGCTTATTTGCACTGTGGAGCTTTTCTTCCCGGACCTCTGCTAAAAAATGGCAAAAACCCATTCGGACTATCCCGGTCAACAAATGTCAAATAAATAAATATTACTATATTCTGTCCCTTACAGTCTACTAAGGACCAATTTGTGTCTGCCTATAGGACATTCTACAGTCTGGCCCTGATGGAAATGTTACACATTAGTAAAGCAAACTGCAAGAGGGTCACTCATTCCAAGGATATTAATCTAGCCTGTGACATAATAAATTATGTTGGAAAGATAGAAAAGTTTCTCAGACACTACACTTTCTCTGGAACAAGCTTGCCATTCACGTAAATCAAAGGCCTTTCCTGATGCTATTCAAGTGCAAACTACTTCAATAGATGGTTAACGGTAATTGCACTAATGGTGTTACTCTCATGTCCCTCATGGACAAAGGCAGTTGATCTTAGATAACATTGCATAGGCTCATAAATGTGTGAACTTTGTTCACATAGCTATTTAAAATTGTGAAACTTGTGTTAAATATGGCTCAGAGCTTCTGTCATCTTGGAACATTAGCCTAGTACTCTTCTATGAAACTATGAAGTCCAACTGCATCCTAGGTACAGCTATATTGTGAATGTACAGCATCACAGACAAAACAGTACATCAAATCAGTGTTACCATGTGATAGGTTGCATGAACACATATGCATGCATGTCAGGATTTCATTTCAGCATGACAATTTCATTGTCAGTACGAGGGGGGCAGTGATTGTATGGTGCATGTGTTGAGTTTTGACATGTGCTTCTACAGTGTGCACCATGCATTGTTTGGTATGTGAACAATATCACAGAGACAGCTTCTTCGCTCATTGATGCTAGACTTTGCACTGCTGTAGTTTCTGTTCACATGGGCATAGTTGTTGCATTGTCATCTGTCTCACATACTGCCGTACCATTTATTAAACACACCATGCTTTAGACAATAGCCAGTGTTATTACATGTGGCACATGCATGCAATACCCAGCTGTGTGTAGGCATTCCACTCATAATAGTGTGTTGTTTTTAAGTGATATTATCCTTATGACCGATAACTATGTCAGCCAGGAATGCTTTGCTCAAGTATGTTACACTGGGCACAGTAAGCTTGCACACATCTTGTTGCCCATACAGAACTAGTCTTTGGTATGCAGACCTAATAGTAATTCTTAGTGCAGACTTCCATTCAAGGTGTTGTGCAAGATGCACATGTGATATATATTTCTCTGTTGCTCTCAGTAAATACAGAGATCATCAACATTGCTGGCATGGGTTTAATTTGTGCACATATGTGCTATGACATATATCATGCAAACCTCTCAAATGGCTAGGATTGGCCCTGAATTCAACACTGTCCCACTTAACCCCTCCAAAGACATTTTTTTTGTACATGTCTGTTCCTGTAGGACATGTATAATAACTTAAGCTCACATATTCTGGCAATATCACAGATTAATGTTTGTAATATTTTAAAATTGTTTCTGATTGCACTTGCATCTGTCAGCAGTTGTCCATGACTCTGTTGTTTATTTCTCCATGATTGTTTGTGAGGTATACTGACATTTCAGTCATATTCAAGTAAGTCATTTTGTAGAGCTTCACAAAATGCACATAAACCCCTATTGTATAAAACATCCTTGCTAATTGTCCCCTGCAGTCAGTAATGTTATATCACAGCCATTCATCTACATTTACATGTAGCTAATATATATATATATATATATATATATATATATATATATATATATATATATATATATATATAGCTATGTGTGGCAGTCGTATATATATATATATATATATATATATATATATATATATATATATATATATATATATATATTATCCTGGGTGATGATATGAATATACCTATACACCAACTGCAGAGAAGATTCACTGTTGAAATATTACACTATAGATTCAAATAAGGCAAAAAACAGTAAAGCAGCCCTCTATTTATTCGGCAGTCACAGGATAAAGTTTTTGGGTCACACTGATGAATCTAATGATATGAATATACACCCATAAGAGGATTAAATAGAAGTATGTACTGTGCTATGTACCTAGGTACTTAATTTTATGTTGCTGCCTTGTCTTGTAAGTGTACACACATTGACATATCCTGTCTTGTGTACATTGTCATATTGTACATGCCTTGTTCCTCTTTCGTCAGTGCTATCATTTATGTCTGAGGCCATTTTAATCAGCTCCACTTCAATATTGCATTGTATTTGCATTGCTGATCATCCCAACATCCAGTATTACTTGTGCAAAAACTTGTAGTACACATTGCTCCGAGTACACATGTGTTCTGTAATGTGCTAATACTGCAATCATTGCAGTATTTTCACCCCTGGTAGTCATTGTGGCTCTCCCTATTATATCTCAGAGCAAGTTTGCACATAGACAAACTTGTATGCATGTTCCCTCTGCTTTCATGTTCTTCTACATGGTTTTCTGGATAGCAACACTGTTGATGGCCTCAATACCTCACTTGTATTCGTGTAAGCGTGAAGTGTGGCATTCATATGTGATTACCGCTGCTGTTCATCACACAAACACATAAACTATGGAGTTTATTGAATCCCCATGTTTCTTTCTACTCAGCCAACAACCTTCTCCCAGAATACCTAAATTTAACTACAGATGCAATAGCATACCCAATCAACATTCTTACTAATAGATGAATTACAAAATCCTGTGTCACTAACTTATGTAGAATGGCACATATTATCCGTTTACATAAATGGGGTGATTCCATTGGTATTATAGATTTATGCCCCATAACTACCCTGTCTCCCCCTGTAATATCCTTAAAAATGTATACATCAACAAATTTTCCACTACCTCTTACAAAATAAGCTAATCACCAACACACAGCATGGATTTCATCCAGACCACAGCACTTCCACTGCATTACTATTATTTACAGACATTGTCAATAAAGCTCACAACTCTAATAAACTTGTATCTATAGAATTTCTAGATCTATTAAAAGCCTTTGACATGGTATCTAACAGTAAACTCCTCAATCATCTTTCCACTCTGGGTCTATCATCTCCATCTATTCAATGGTTCTCCAGCTATCTTGGAAATAGGCAACAAGCTGTAAATGTCAAGGGTCCATCTCTGCATACCTTCTCATTTCCACAGGAGTACAACAAGGATCTATCCTTGGCCATCAGTTATTCAATATTTTTATCAACAAACTACATTTTTCTTCTTGTGAAGACACCTTGATTTAGTACGCAGATGACTCTGTAATCATCTGCTCTTCTAATACCTTAACTCACCTTCAAGAAATCGCTCAACAAGCTATCATCTACATTGAAACCTGTCTTACAAAATCCCAACTTTTATTCAACCCCCTCCCAACAAATACTCCTCTTTACCCTAAAAACTCACACCCTTAACAAAGTATATTTCAAAATCTTTTCAGCAAATGGCACTGAAATTGAATTAGTTCATCATAACCAACTATTATGAGTCATAATAGATGATAATATTAAAATAACCTCCACTTCCAAATTAATATCAAGAAAAAAACATCAAAAATTAAGCATGCTATACAGAAACAAATATTTTTGAACACCGCCACAAAAAATGCTCTAGCCAAAGCCTACCTTTTGTCCTCCCTACACTATGGATCCCTAATTCTGACCTATTTACAATCATCCATAAAAAAAACAAACTTGAAAGTTGCTACAACAAAATTGCCATGTCTGTTACTAATTCAACCACCTTTACCTATCATTGTAAAGCTCTGGATACCCTTAGCTGGCTGGAATTGTACACAAACCATTAGCCTGCCTACACCATTACCCTTTAAACAACATATATTCACCTTAAAGAATTCTCAGATTAGAAGGCAAACGACTTCTCACCATAAATAAACCAAATAAATCCCCTGGACAAAGCCTAGATTTGTACAGAGTAGCAAAAATATGGCACTCCATACCTCTACCCACCAGAAGTCTTTCTAATCTACCCACCATTTAAATGCTCCCTAAAAGAACACTTTACAAAATCAGGGACCTGCTCCTGTGCCAGTACTGGCTAAATTTAGTCACTATACTTCACTCATCCCCTCTTTAACCTAAGTCATACCTCAAACCCTCTTCAGCCTCCTACTCCACTCCTTTCTTTTGTTTTTCCCACTAACCTTACCTTATACATTTTCTCTCTGTAGACCATTCCTTTATATTTTTCTCTTTACTCCCTACTCACCTCAGCTACCAGAAAAGATTCTACCCTGCACGGTTCTTAAATCTTCTTTTCTCTCCATCCATACTTCCTTCTATAACACTAATATACTAGGACATCACTCTTCCTTTTACTGTCTCCAATCATGTAATCTCTAATATCTCTTAAATGTCTTATTAGAATTGTCTCAGGTCTCATTAATCACATACTAATATATGTAACAAAGAATATAACTAATAAGTTTATCCTCACATATTTTCTCCAACTCATGTTATTGTTTTTTTTTTTAGTCCACCCTACAACGAAACATATGTTCTATGCTTTTTTTCTCATTGCAACTTTTTCACTCCTATGTCTTATAGTGTTACATGATACTTTACGATTTAAAATATATGTAATCAAGTTTTGACAGATTATGATTGTGGAGGTTTTCTCCATGGGCCTCCTCTAAAAATGGGCACTTTTACACCCAGTTGGACCTTCCTGGTAAACAAATATCAAATAAATAAATGAGCAAATACCAGGACTGCTGAAGCTCTTATGGCAACCCCTTTAACTCATTATATCTAAGTGATGACTTCAGATGCATCTGCAGTTTACTCATGCTGATGCCTCTAGGTATCAAATATTGCTTGCTCATATTTGCATCAATAATTCCAAATCATGTTATGTACAAGGTTTTAAAATATTTAATCTTAAAGTTTACATGATGGCAAATTGAACTGCATTAGTATTTGGCCTCTGTTTAGTGCAGGTAGAGCTATTAACTGTTGTTTTTATGATATTAATTTATATAGATATCATTTTCACATTTTTTAAATATCTCAACAACCAAGTAACACAGGCAGACCTCCTTAGCCTCATATGAGACCTCTCAGCTAGATGAATAAAATGCTGCTGACATATGTGTAACAGTATGTGTGTAACTCGAGTGGTTACTGAGATATTGTAAGTTGCTTACAAAATATTACAAATGAATAGTTACTGTGTTTACTGTACATTATAAAATTTAGTTTAAGACCTAGAACCTAAAGAATACTACCATATAGAAATAGTTTCTGTTGAAGGGTTTGCCATTTATACTTCTTTTATAACCCCTATGGTTCTAGAGATATGAACATTTGTTTGAAATGTAGGGATATTATTTGAGTCTGTCAAAAGGCTTAGGGTCTGGTCTGCCCATTGGAAAATACAGTGCAAACTTCCTGAGATCCATTGGAGTCAATTAGTTAATTTGCTGAAAAAAATCTCCTTGAAAAAAAACTAAATTATTTTTTTCAATATTAACTCCATACATTGATGAGAATACACTGGTGTATAAATGATTTGTTAGTAATAAGGGCATCATGAAAGCAATCCATCCTGATATCCATTGGAATTACATCAACCATTACCAATGAACTTACATTAGCCAATATGGCCAAAATACCATGAATCGTTTGAAATATAGGATAAACATGCTACAAAGATCTTTAATTTTTCAACAAAATTTGCTAAAAGATCAGTCTTACAGCTATATTCTGATACAATGGGGCATAAATGTTGGTTAATCTGGTCTTTTTGAGCCTTTGGTATACCAAATATGTTTGGAATAACAGGATGTTTAACAGTAATAAAATTAATAATACCTGAGTCAAACCCAAAGCCCATTGACAATTCTCTCAACCAAAGATTAATCCTTGTATATGCTACTTTTAAAACGGCTTTATTGAGTTATCACATTGATCTCATTCTTGGACACTGGCAAATAATACAGTCAATCATTTAAATAATCTCCAACATACAACTTGGATAAACGTGACTATTCAATAACACCCCCTTTGGCTTGTTTCACACTCCTTATTGATTTGTCAAAAGTCAAAGATTAATACAGAGGATATTCAATTTATGTGAAATTAAAGAAAGGCTTATAATCCCTTTTTTCACTAACTCCCATGAATCAAGTTCACATACTTTTTCTTGCACTGAGAGGGTAAGCCAAATTGGAGAATTAAAGGTACTAGCCCTTATGCATGTACAATAAATGCTACTAACCTCCAAGTTATTGCAAGAAACACCAAGGTTCAGTTTCCTAATAAATAGCTTCATCTCAACCAACAAATTCAACCAAATTAATTATACTAGGAGGCACAAAAGTGAAACCAGATTGAAAGAGAGAGATAAAGCTACTATCAATATCCAGATGATTAAAATTATAACTCTTAATGCCATTTATATAATAAAAGTACCTGTTTTTAAGGTGGTAGTCACTACCTCCACATTCAATGTTTTCTTCCACCCTTTGATGTCTTCCTGCCCTTTTGATAATTTCTCTCTCTTGTTGCCACACCAACATTGTTTGTTGATTTGCTGAGGTGAATCTGGTTGCATGGATCATTTGCTATTAATGTCTCGATCTGCATGAATGATGATCATCTAAAACATCTTCCACATTAAATTTCTCATCATCTTCATGTACATTAACACTATATGCTATGGCACAATCAACAACTTGATGACTGTTGACCTCTTCCGCACTATCTATGCCTTTATTCCCTAGTATAGGATATACCTTTTTGCCTTATAATCATTTAGATCTCTCAGCAACTTATTTTTTTTAATTGTGAAATCACACTTCTTATCTACATTAAATATATATATATATATATATATATATATATATATATATATATATATATATAT
The DNA here is from genome assembly GCF_019279795.1 of Protopterus annectens. NCBI lineage: Eukaryota > Metazoa > Chordata > Ceratodontiformes > Protopteridae > Protopterus > Protopterus annectens. Next base: position 153,108,149 of record NC_056726.1, read on the forward strand.
ATATATATATATTATTGCAATCCAGTTCCAACTAGGAAACAGCAAATCCATAATGATGCCCTTCTGTAGAACCTCAGAATCTATAAAAAGTTTCTGTAAATGCCTTTAATTATACTTTTTTAAGTATGGACGTAAATTCTAAACCTGTCTAAGCAAACAAATCCAGTAAATCGGAATGTAACATGATCCACCATACAACCCATTTGGATAATTCCAGATCCACAGTTCTTAGAGACTCATCCAACTGTGATATTTGTCATGTTGAAACACATTGTCTAGTTGCAGACTTCTCAGTTTAAGCAACACTTTTTCAAACTTCTTAAGTTTGTCTTTCAGAGTTTCAAATATAACACTTGTAGGCTGGCATTTTATAATCCATTTATGAAATGAAAAAACATATGATTTTATTACTGTCACCATCAGATTTAAGTGATAGTCCAAGGCTTGACAAGTGTTTAACACTCTTCACAAACAATGGAACAGTTCAAAACACTAAACGGGACTTGCTTGGTGATGAGCTTATCATTTACAAATATATGTCAGGTCCTATGTCTCTCTCCAAGCTTTCCTTTAGACTATCTTCATGGTATTTGGTTAAGAAATTCCATCCTAATACTCTTAATATTGATAGCGAGATGTTTGCTACTCCCACAATTTTTCATTAGTCCACTCCCTTCATACTCACTGGCTCTTCTCTGTTTCTAATCTCCCATGTCTCCTCCTATAAATGCCACCACATGTATCTAAACAGCTCCTTCTTCTCTATTTTTGCATTCTAACCATAACTGTGTCTTAATTGCTAAATAATGCAGAACTGAAGACAAAGCTGTTCAGATCTATACCCCTGAAGTCAGAGGTCCATGGATGACATAAAAGGATAAACATTATCATTCCCTATGTTGAATATGCCCTACTTTAACTCTCTTTTCCTTCTGCCCCTAATACATCCAATCTATGAAATAATCCTTGTTAATATCTACCAGTTTGACTCTCTCCACCTATAGGGGAACACTTACAGTGTTTCCTTACAAAATGCTTATTGTCTGCCTGCTATAAGAAGTGCCACCTTCCTTTTTACATGTTTGTACCTTTGTCTTCACATGTTCTATAATAATTACTTGGCAGATTTGTTTCTCTTTGTTACTTCCCTCTATAGTTTTTCTAACCAAGATGTAGGTGTTTCGTCTCTTCAATGTCTTCCTTTTATATTTTCCACTCTAAGAAAGCAATATAGTTTGGAATACAAGTGCCCTTTACATTCAGAAACTATCTGTTCTGGAAATATTTAGAACTCTTCTTCTCTCCCACCTGCATAACCAGCTTTATAGACATGGGTTGCCTTCTATTCCTTCCCCATGAAAATCCTTTGTTTTCCTTCTAACTTTTCTATTGTCATTATGGATCACAGGTACTGCAATCTGAATTCTGATTTTTGCTACCTTTGTTGTGTAGTTGTTTAGTAGAATCAATTCTTTGTTATCTCAAGGACTTTAATAGAATAGTAGATTGGGCCTGTCTGTCAACAACTGTTTTTTTTCAATGTTTTAAAGTTCTCACACTTTCATATTTGTCACCTCCGTCACTGTCATCAACCCCCTACACACTTTTATTTCTGATTTTTACATATGAAGTGTCACACCAACATTAGTCAATGTGACCAAATTACCTAGAGCCAATTTCATATTTGTGTCTTCTCTAATGTTTTCATTATGTGCCAAAAGTATCTGAGTTCTACTTTTTACTATCAGAATTCCAATAAGCAGTCTGGGTTCACTGGAATGACTGCTCTGAACTTCAGGTTTGAGCTACTTGCACTCCATAAAATTCTCAAAAAAGTTTTTTTTTCACCACCACTATTCAAAAATACAGTTTTGTAGTGTAAAGCCTTAGTTCAACTCACACAGCTATGTGTTATAAAGGAGGAAAGAAAAGCTTTTACTCTGTAGATCTTTGTTAACAATATGATTTCTTTGCTCTTTAAAATCATATCCAGATTTACCATAAATAGATGTCCTTCCAAAAGCAAGTATCATTTAATTTCTTGACATCGGTCACCATCTGTAGATATCTTTGAACCTAGGAAATAAAATCTGTCACTACTGCTACTTCTCTGTCTATTGGCAAATAATTGATAAGGATATGTCAGTAATTATTATTATTATTATTATTATTATTATTATTATTATTATTATTAGCAGCAGCAGCAGTAGTAGTAATATGATGATGATCAGTAAGATAGCTTTTATACTTCCACATTTATCAGCAGGCTCTTTGAGTCGTCCTTATTCTTCCTCAATTTCTACCACACTACTTTCTAATGATATAAGGTAATAGCATTTTGTAATGAATCCTCATTATTTTATTTATTTCCTTTGATAAGTAGTTTGGTGAACTAATGTAAGGGGTACATTTTCAGTAGTAGCCCTAGCATTGTAGAAACAAAAATACAATAGACAACCATTAACAGCACAGATTTTTTTATATCTGTATTCTGAAGGCAAAACACAGTCCCCCAGATTCTCAATGCCTTGCATGGTGTGTAAGATCAGTGCAGGAGCTCTAGCAGGCAATATGTCTGATGTGCAAATCATCACATTTGCAGGAGAACTCCATTAAAATTAGGTGAATTTGCGATCCAGGAAGCTTGCAATCGGCCATGCAGGACTAGTGCAATCTGCAGAAATGTACTCGGTTAGTAACCAAGTGCATTTCTATAAAATGCAAAACAGAGATGTGACAGCTCCAAATAAAGGCTGCATATCAGTTAGGAAGCATGCCATTGGCCAGTTATAAGGCCATTGATATTGCTAACAGCCAAAAAAAATAATAATATCAACCTTTATTTTTTTTAGCCAATCTCGACTGTTTAAGTGTAGGGAAGCAGTGCGCAAATGGGATCGGGGGGAAAATAACAAAATAAACCTAAATTAAGCATTCTAACTAAAATCACTATTCTGCCATGCAAGTCAATGGCAGGCAGAAGACAACATGGCCAGTGAGTAGTGGCTGCTAAGGGGGGAGGCTCAGTGTGAGACATGTAATTATGCATTAGTAGGCAATCCTATGCAAACGAGGGGAATGATAGTGAATCTCAGTTTTCCCCAGCATGCTAGTCAGGTCCCAACTGTGTAAGAGTAGGAATAACTTGGTGCAAGCCTAGGAGTTAGCTGACATCATGGGGGGGGGGGGGTGTCAGGCATACTGTCAGAGGATTGGAGCCCTGTGGCTTGGGTTTGCTCCTAGCTTAGCACAGCTAAGCTGGGGGAGGGGGTGTCTGAATCTGCCTAGCACTCTTTATATTGCCTAAACGGATGTGCACACTGGGTTTTAAAGGAAGAAAAAAAAGTTAAACCAGGAAATAGCAGCACTGTGCACATTTGAGCACTCTGTTTGTGTGGTGTGCCCCTGGGCTTAAACTGGAAGGCAATGGGAAGGGAAAACAGCAGTAGGAAGGTAATCAAGGAAAACTAGCATAGCTGGCAGATGAAATGTATCAGAATCAGCCAATTACACAGGCAGCAGACCAGCCCAGCCCAGAACTCTACTATAAACTATGCAACCACCTTCCCCTCTGGTTTTTCCCACACTCTACACCACCGGTGTAACAAGTTGGGAGCTTTTAACACTCACAACAGCAAAATGTTAGGGGCTGCAATAGCTATCATACAACTTGTGGATGAGGCTGAGGGTGGTGATGATGTGAATGCTGCCAACCAACCCACAGTGAGGAGACGAAGAAGAGTGTACAGACCCAGGGTAACCTACCAGTGGCTACATGAGCTGGAGATAGTGGAGCACTATAGGGTGGATATTGACCTCCTACAGCAAATTGTTGAGCTGTGCCAGCCATGCCTCACACACAGAACCAACAGAAAGGAACCCATCCCAGTGGATACCAAGGTATGTGTAAGCCTAAGAATACTAGCTTCAGGTACCTTCCAAAGGCCAACTGGGGATATGATGAGGAACTCACAGGCATCAGCATCCAGGGTACTCCACCTGTTCCTGGATGCCATGTCAGCACATGTCCGTGAGCACGTATATTTCCCCAACACCCGTGAGGTGCTGGCCAGCAATATGCATCTGCTCCACCAAATAGCAGACTACCCTGAGGTAGTGGGTGCTATAGACTGCATGCACATATGCAACAAAGCACCACCCAGTGAGTGGAGTAGGGTCTACATCAACCGCAAGGGCTTCCCCTCCATCAACTGCCAGGTTATGTGCGATGCCCAGGCCATAATAATGAATGTGTGTGCTGGCTTCCCTGGAAGCTATCACAATTCCCATATCTGGCATCTGATACAGCTGTACCAGAGATTTGCCAATGGGGACATCCCTCACGGTCACCTAGAGGGGGATGCTGGATATGCACTGGAGCCGTGGCTTCATAATGAGGCACACGCACAGACCAGAATTATATTAGAGCATGTGTTTGGGATGCTTAGGTCATGGTTCTGGTGCCTGGACACATCCAGTGGAGCCTTGTAGTACTCACCAGCTACATGTACCCAAATTGTCCCCATATCTGCCATGATACACAATATGATCCTGTGGAAACCGCTGCTGCAGGAACAGCACAGGGGCAGGGCCACACAGCCCCTCACCATTGCCAAGGCATGCACAGGCACAGAGTGACTTGGAGGAGGAACATCCTGAGTCTGCCCCAGTAGGCAGAAGGAGGCATACCTAGTATGCCCTGGCCTTGGCAAAGAGGCAGTGCATAGATATACACTGACACAGGAGGGACCCAGGGAATAACACCTCTCTCTGACTCTCACATACAGTAAAAGAGATACCAAACATTACATTACCTGGGCTCAACCATGTGTAAGGAGAGTACTATGTGCATCTGACATAGGCAGCCCTGCAACACCACCCTCAATACTGGGTTACCCTCAATGTGAGTGACTCACACATGCCAGCCTGGGGGGGGGGGTTCACATACCCAATAACAGTCATAGCCAGCAAGACAGGTGTAAACAAACACAAAGGTTGTGCTATGGCCTCTGAATGATGCCTGTGGGTAACCTCCCCCACAGGCCTACAGAGGCAGACTACAGCAGGTCAGGCAGTGGGACATTAATTCTGAAGGGTAGGAATTCAGAAACTAATATGTAGGTTAATAAAAGCTAAGATCTGTAGTACACTAGTATGTCTCTAGTCAGCATGATAGGTAAGACTACAGAATGAAATGGAGTACCTGACATACCAGTACAGTCATAGCAAATGTGTCAGGTATGCCCCCCTACTTAGAAATGTAGTAACAGTCAGGTGTGCCCCCCAGTCCTGTGTAGAAATGTAGAAATAGTCAGATGTGCCTCCCCCATCCTACGTAGAAATGTAGTAACAGTCAGGTCTGCCCCCCCCCAATCCTGTGTAGAAATGTAGTAACAGTCAGGTGTGCCCCCCAATCCTGTGTAGAAATGTAGAAATAGTCAGGTGTACCCCCCATCTTACATAGACATGTAGTAACACTCTGCTGTGCCCCCCCAATCCTGTGTAGAAACATAGAAATAGTCAGGTGTGCCCCCATCCTATGTAGACATGCAGTAACAGTCAGCTGTGCCCCCCAATCCTTTGTAGAAATGTAGAAATAGTCAAGTGTTCCCCCATTCTATGTAGAAATGTAGTAACATTCAATGCCAAATGATCAACCAATACCCTGCAGAAACAGTATGCTACCTGTAGGTGTACAACACATAGGTCATCATGGCAGTACAGACTACCTGGACTTGATCCACACATTCAATACAGGTGGGCACACTGGGCTTGCTCACACACTTAAACACATGAAGGCCATGTCTGCATACACCAGGGCACCAGACATATCTGGCAGTCGTAGATGTTAGTGCAGACATTCCTCAGTATGCACCACACATGTTTTGTGCACTCAGTGGACAGGAATACAGACATATATCTAAGGACAACACACTATAATAAGCCAAAGGTAGATGTGCATAGTTGTGTGGAAGAGGTTGACTGTGACAAAGAGCCATCCAGGCCTGTCCCACCCAGCACACAGCCAAAGTGCCACAACCACATGAGGTTCAGATATCACTCACTGTAGATACTAGCCACCGGTATCTGTCAGCATTACAGACTATATGATGCATGCACTAGCTATGCAACATTTCTGTAAAGGGAAGTAATCATCTAGCAGCTGTATACATGTACCTGTGAAATATGACCCTATGTTTGCCCGCATGTGGTGTGTCAACTCCTAGATGAATGGGTTATGGCCCATGCACACATACTGCCCTCCTAATAGCCCTACTATGACAAGCCTGCTGAGGTCATCCACTGTGAAATACACCTCTGGGATATTTGTAGCCCAGTAATCTCTGTGGCATGTCCTATAACTGCATACTGCTGTAGTGTGATAAACTAGTTAGGTAGGAGTTCCAATCCCAGACATGGCAACTATGTGTGTGTGTGTGTGTGTGTGTGTGTGTGTGTGTGTGTGTGTGTGTGTGTGTGTGTGTGTGTGTGTGTGTGTGTGTCTGTGCAGACAGCAATGTTTTTTAGGGTAGTCACACTACCTACATTTCAAATGCTCTACTTTGGGAAGGCTGCTGATGTCATCCACCTAGAAATACACCTCTGTGAAGGTTGTAGCCCAGTAATCTCTGTAGTACATCCTGTAACTGCGTACCGCTGTAGTGTAATAAATTAGTTAGATAGGAGTTCTTGTGTCTGTCTGACTCTGTCTGTGTAGAGAACAATGTTTTTTAGGGTAGTCACACTCACTACAATTCAAATGCCCTACTTTGGCAATCCTGCTGATGTCATTCACTGTGAAATATACCTTTAGGGAAGGGGCACTCCAGTAATCTCCATGGTGCGTCCTATAACAGCATCATGCTGTAGTGTGAAAGAAAACTCTGGTAGGGTTTCTATCCCCACACATGGCACTGGTGGATGTTTTTTGTGTGTTACTATGTTTGTGTAGGGAGCAATGCATTTTAGTTAGTCACACTCACTACAATTTCAACGCCCTACTTTGGCAATCCTGCTGATGTCATTCACTGTGAAATACACCTTTGGAGAAGAGGCACTCCAGTAATCTCTGTGGTATGTCCTATAACAGCATCATGCTGTAGTGTGATATAGAACTCTGGTAGGGGTTCTATCCCCACACATGGCACTGGTGGATTATTTTTGTATGTTTCTATGTTTGTGTAGGGGGCAATGCATTTTAGGCTAGTTACACTCACTACAGTTCAAACACCCTACTTTGGCAATCCTGCTGATGTTATTCACTGTGAAATACACCTTTGGAGAATGAGAACTCAGGTAATCTCCATGATGCATCCTTTAATGGCATAGTGTTATAGTGTAATATACTAGTTAGATAGGAGTTCTAATTCCAGATGTGACAGGTGTGTGTGTGTGTGTGTGTGTGTGTGTGTGTGTGTGTGTGTGTGTGTGTGTGTGTGTGTGTGTGTGTGTGTGTGTGTGTGTGTGTGTGTGTGTGTGTGTGTGTGTGTGTGTGTGTGTCTGTGTTTGTCATTCGTATCCTGTGTGGCAGTGGGTGTGAGTGTGTAACAACTGGGCTCAATGTGGAGTGGGTTTAGCAAACTTCTTATATGGTTGGTCAAGTATATATCGCAATGCCCACCATGCAGGGGTAATTGATTTTAAATAGCCAATAAGCTGGGGTGCAAATCCATACCCCTAAATGTGACATCAATGCCAGCTGAACAATGTTAGCAAGCCTTGTATTACCTAGGGTACACTCTCAACCCATGTGTCATACACACACACACACACACACACACACACACACTTGCCTAGGCAACAGCTGCTATGTTGGTAGTGCCCTGCATATTGCCCATGCTAGTAACCATGGTGTGATTGCAGTGGGCTACATAAGGCATGGCACCCTGTCAATCAGTCCAATAGGCATGTACGTGCCGACTGTGCACCTCCCCCATTTTCCCCACTAGACACCTGCAACACCTGTGGTGCCATCAAATGTGACCCACAAAGGACATAACATGCCTGTAACACAAGCCCTGTATGGACAGATGCCTCTGACACTAGGGAATACCAGTATCATGCTATCAATGTAGGTGCAAGACCAACCTGCTGCCCATGAACAGTTCCCACCACATGAAGCCAGGTCTGGCACATATGATGATAATGATCAGTGTACACAACATAGGCCAGATACGCCAGTTACAGCTCCATGTGTCACTGTGCATGCATGTGGGAGGTGTGCACATCCCAGACACTGTCCATATCATGGACTAAGGAACACATACATGGCAAGCAATGTACAGTGTTGGCCACATGCAATAGTCACCCAGGTGACTGGATAGTGAATACAGTACCCACCTGTGTGGACAACTCCAGACACTACAGCCCTGAGCTACAATGCAGACCATTGTCATGTAGCCTAATGACAAGGTATCCCCATCAGCTAGCCTTGTATAGCCATCTGGCACCGTCAACCACAACACACCCGTGAAGCAGTGCACACATGCATGTCAGTACTGGCACCCATGTCTGTGTGTGTGGTGTATGATCCGTATGAACACATTTGCACTCACTACAACCCCCATTGGCATACTGAAGCATGCTGTCTGATGTCAGATACCTCCACATACCCTTTGCACATATAACCTCTGTATGACCCCTGTGGTGCATGTGATACCTGCAAAGTACTGTGTTGTGGCAATACTACTAGTGTTGAGTTGTATTCCTGGCTCTGCCAAGTGTGGCAGTGTGTGTGTGCATCCCTATGAGAGTATGGATGTGTTGATGCTGACATCTGTTCATGCGGGCAGGCATGAGTACTACACCTACCACATAGCTACCATATCCCTGTTGCAGATTTCACTTACCATCACATATACGTTCTGAGGACTCCCCAACATGTATCCAATGTGGTGCATCCAATAACTGCATGGATATATGATAGCACTACATAGTTGTCAGGGGTTTGATACCCTGTACTGGTAGGTGTGTGACACAAACATGCATAAGTGTTACTCTCCCACCCCTCCCGGCTTTTCTGTGCCTCTCTTACTCCCTCTCTGGTGGCTGTGGAGACTTACAACTGCTTTTCTTAGGCAGCAGCATGTGTATATTAAGTGATGCTCAGGATCAGCTGATGGTCTCTGCACAAATTGCACCCCTCCTCTAGCTGATTGCATGTGGAACAGCTGTGGTAACATTTCCATAGCCAATTGCATGGAAACACACTCCAATATCTAGGAACATCATCTTGCTGTTGGGCCTTTCATTCACTGTGAGCAGGAATTTGATCTGTTGTTTGGCAAACAGCATCTCAGATGGATTGGGGTGTATCTCTAACAACATACACTGTGGAGACAGGCCAACACAGGAGGAGGATGTGCCTGACCTGACTACAGACTGTAAGTGCTGCTATACTGCATTTGGAGTAATGTTGGTTTAACAGGGTGTGTGTGGACATGGCTGTCCTACATGTTTACATACCTGCCATGTCAGTGCTATGTTAATGAGGGAATACCCATCTGTAGGGCCATCTGCAGACTGGCCAGTGTGTGGTGCCTTTTTTTTCAGGTGTTACCCACTGAGCACCTATCTGTGAATTGCAGAAGGTAGTATGAAGATTGCAGTCTGCATATGGTGACAGCCATGAGAGTTACTGACTTCAAATCCCTCATAGGACATATGGTGCAACAAACCCTGCTACAACAGTAAATGTATACGGTTATCACAGCATAGGTTCATAGGTTCATATGTAGGTACTAGGCTATCTGCCCAAGGGCATTTATAAGCCTAGCCAGAGTGTGTCGGCTTTCACCGCCCCATTGATTAATTAACTGAGCTTCTGTCAAGCAGAGCCAATGAAGTGATCCCAGGGGTGTATTTTCTGTTACCCATCCACATGTCAGTATTGCCCATGTGTATGTACCTCCAGCCACAACCCTGACAACATTTGTATATATATCATGCAGTAAGGGCTGCATATGTACTGTACACCATAATTAGTGACATCATATCTGGTAACAAGCCAGTGAGATATCAGACTGCTACACATGTAATGCATAGTAGGGGCTATATTTGATGACATAACCAGGAAATTCTGTGGTTGTGTGTACAGTACTAAGGTCTGTGTACTTATGGTGATTGTTGGCAGTGTGTGTATTGTTAATATGTACCTTGGCCTGTGTACAGACTGTGGTTAATGTCGTTGTTCTTGGTCCTGTTCTATCTGATGTTACATGCTGCTCCACTGTATGTTACTTTATCGGCTTACATGTTTGTAGGGCCATACATGTGCGTGTCCCATACCACAGGCAGAGGACCACACTGTTTAGTGGCCCAGTATATGTAGGGTTAGTGTGTGGGTGGCACATATGAGGTTGGTGTTGGACAGATAGTTCATATACTGTAATAATATGCTAGCATACCATATGTAGCTGTGGCTGTGTTCACATTGGTTGTGGTGATGCACTTACACACAGGTGTATGTTACTCTGTACAGTGGCATGCCTGTAGAGCCTGCTATGCCATACAGACTGTTCTGTTTGTCAATGTGCGTGTGATGGTGTCAGTTCTGCCTTGTTATGTAACAGTTACATCCCAGTGTGTCAGCTGAGGTCTTTGCCCCCTAGGGATTGTCTACAGACAGTAGATAGAGGCTGCTGAACTATACACCTGCATTACTTACCATTGATTGTTTGGTATCCTGTGGCTCAGTCTGTCTTTACTATTGTATTACTAGATGGCCTTGGCCTGGACAGCAACATTTGTTAACATTTCCAGACTACTGTACTAGTATACCTGTTTCACAGTTGCATTACTCAGTTTATATGGATGTCCGTGTCTAAATAGCTATATGACATAACATATACAACTGTAATAGTGCACAATTAAAGTTTTCTCATTTATGCACACCTGTGTGTGTTGTTATAGCCTTTGATATCTCTGTGGGTATATGTTGCAGGCAATGAATGTCATTTGTATTGGTGGATCATACAGTCTCCAGTTGGTAAGGTGGTAACTGTAGGAATAGTGGCTGTTCCATATTGTGTGAACGTACTACATATGTAACTTAATGTATGTATCTCTGCATGTGTATGTGTAGTTACATATATATCTATATATATTTTTATATATATATATATATATATATATATATATATATATATATATATATATATATATATATCTGCATACATGCGTCTGTGTATATGTATCCTGGGGATGCCCATGCCGTGTCTACTCCTGGTTATGGGATCTGCAACGCTTGGTAGTGTATTGCAGGGGGATGTGTTTGTCTGTTGGGGGGGGTATACTTATCCGTAGAAGACATATATTATTAGGGCCCTCTCAACCCCATTTGCATGTGGACATATATGTTTTTGCTATTTCCCCATTGTTATCTACAGATGTATGCCCATATATACATATATATATATATATATATATATATATATATATATATATATATATATATATATATCTATATATATATATATATATATATATATATATATATATATATATATATATATATATATATATATATATATATATATATATATATATATATATATATATATATATATATATATATATATAGCATTGTCGCCTCACAGCAACAGGTTCTCAAGTTTGATTCTCGGCTGGAGTGCCTTCTGTGTGGAGTCTGCATGTCCTCCCCGTGGTCGAGTGGCGTTCGAAAGACATGTGTGAATGGGCGTGCCTTCGTTGAAGGTTGGGCGTCGGGCTGGCACCTTGGCACCATAAAAATTGACTACCAATCATTAACGGAGCGGAGTTCTACTGTGGTGACCCCTAATCAGGAAAAGGTGAAAGAAAAACAACGACATATATATAACCTGCTGTATATATTTAGACATGTAGATGTAGACATACATATCTATAGATGTAGGCATTTGCATGTATATATGTTCATATATATTTATATATATGTATATATTTATATATATATATATATATATATATATATATATATATATATATATATATATAAATATATATATATATAACATACATACATATATACATATGTTCTATCTGTTTAGATATTAATATATTTACACACATACATCTAAATGGTGGAATACATTCTGTGCACTGTTGAATGACTGGGCTGGATGATATGTTTTTTGAAAATATCAGGGTTATGTATATCTGGCATGACTTAGTGGTAAATCACTTTGGTATGGTATGCAGGGTCCTGGGTTTGACCCTTTTGAGAGGCTGTTTATTTTGCTGCTTGGCAGAATACAGGCCATTGGATACAGAGTGATTAAGGCACTTTAAAGCAGTTGTAAGCGTGGTTGCACCAGTTTGTGCATAGGTAAGCACTGCTAACTTCTGGTTACAGTTCCTTATACTCTGTTAGCTTCTGAATTGTTTAACCTGTGTAGGCATTGCTTACCCCCGCACAAAAAAGCTAAACCCACTTACTGCTGCTTAAAAGTGCTTACTCCTGCTTACCCCTGCACTAATTTGCTTAAAAGAAAAGAAAAAGGGGTTGATAGGAAAGTGGTGAAAAAAGGGGCACAAAGAGAGAAAGACATTAGGGAAAATAGCCAGGGATGTGCAGGAAGGGTGTAGGGAAGTTCCATAGCTACCCATTTCTTCTACAGCAACAGCTGTGCATATGCACTGAATCTGGAGGCAGATTTGGACACTCAACCCCCTGGGAGAGGGGTGAGGACAACAATAATAAGTTGTGATGCCAATTAGACCAGATTACATGTGCCCAATGGCCATGTGTGCAAAATGGACAGCTATGTATGGGGCGAGAATTTTTTGTGGGAACATATTGCCCTTTTTTATTTTTCAGGTGTGAGTGGGATGTTGGGGAGGGGTAGTAGGTATATTTGGGGAGGTAGTTTGGGTATGTTAACAGACAAGACAAACAAGATGCATACAGGGGCAGTATATGACACATGTGGGGGGTAAACACCTTGATGGGGAGGGGGTGTTTCGGTATCGGAAGCCCACAAGCCCCCTAGTGGTAACAGTGGGACTGAGGTCCCAACCCATGAGCAGTCACCACTGCACCTTCATAGCCCCAAAGGTGAATATGCTGGGGGCTGAGTCACAGAGCCAGGCTGACTCTCTAATCACAACACACGGCCCTCGAGTTGGAGTAGAAGATCACCAACCTGCTGGTTGATCTCTCTACGCACCACAACCCTGACCTGGCAATGGGTGACAGGTGCCTGTCTGTGCCCACTCCCTGGGGGGGCAAGCCCCATCCCCTGATGCAGTTCCACCCAAAATTGGTGCAGGACCAATGGACAGGGAGGTCTGGGGTTGGGCCCCAGACATGCTGGTGCTCGGTGTCACGGCCAGCTGAGGTGGGGCAGGTGGGTCTGCTGTGACCGGCCTTCCCAAGCGTGCTATAGCATTTAGATTTCATCATCATATGTGGGTTAGTAATAGTCAACACATTCCAGGGTTAGGTATAACAGCATGCATATATATTCCCATTAACCCAGTCACCAGATACAGAACAGTTGCATAGCAAACAGAACACATGCATATATGGGAATACAATGGTAATAAAAACAGCATGCAGGTACATTGATGGCACCATGCCACCAATGTTGGAATAATTCAGTATAGCACATGCATGTAGGGACCATTAAAATATTTATCAAACAATTGGACATTATCAGAGTCATTACATACCAGTTGGGGGATATGTTGATTATTGTTGGAGATATGGTGGGGGGGGAGAAAGATGTCAATTAACAACTAGTATATTCCTATAGTCCACATTACTTTCCTAATCAGTGCTGTTATCTGTACCTTACAAGTTCTTACTACACTATCCTATAGCCTTAGTTTGGACAGTGATATGGCTGTTGTCATCATTACACGTGAATTGGTTTTACCTGCAGTATACACCTCTTACCTGGCATACCTGTGGAGGGAATGTTTGTTAACACTAACTGTTTCTACACATACTCCCAGATTCTGGGTTGATGTTTTGTGCATGGCTATCCAACTCTTTCTGCACAGACTCTGGCCATGTGTTGTCCACATGCTGGTGTGCCGGGACATATCTAGAATATTGCCCTCTTTCACCTTTAATAACCTGACACACACATATACATGTTTTCCTACAGTTATATTATGTAGCAAAGTGTGGGTGACAGTGACCAGTGATACTTTATTATTCAGAGAAAACTACAACACTCACAATTGCCTACAATACCAGAGTGAAAAGTACCAGTACAGGTTATAATGGTCTGTATTTCTCAGCACAGTGTTCATATCCAATGTACCTGTGTGAGCAATGTTTGTTAGCACTACCTGACTTTTGCCACACAAAGTTCTGGATTACACATTAGTATTATGCACATACATCTCACTCTGTTACTGTACACACTCTAGTCACAGCTTGACAACATGGGAGTGTAGATAGGGCATACTTGCAATATTACTCTTCTAACAGTTTCAGGGGTTGCTACATTGACGGGTGTGTTCTCATGATGTTTGACAATCACTTGTATTCCCTGTTTGCTAGCTAAACATCTGGGATAATCCCACAGACTTAGGTTCATAGGTTCATAGGCTGGTACTTGGCTATCAGCCCTAGGGCCTATACAAGCATAGCCAAACAAATCCCCGGATATTTCTTCCCATAATTTTTACTTCCCTGGACCCCTGTCAGGCAGGGTGACTGACGTGATCCCTGGGGTGAATTTCCTATCTCCCATCCAGTCGACAAGGTTCCTTTTGAAGAGGGCCAAGGAGGCGCAATGCTTGACATGTATGGGCAGTCTATTCCAGAGTATGGGGATTCTCTGGGTCAGGAACCTATCCCTCCAGCATGTTTTGTTCATTGTAATGACAAGGTTTAGATCCATGGAGCATGTGGCTCTGAGGGATTGGGATTTCTTTAAATGGAGCATGTCCAACAGCTCAGGGTTTGACATTGCCTTGTATGTTAAGCAGAGATCACCTCTGAGTAGATGATATGCCACGGAGTATAGCTGGAATGTTTTTAGACGGTCAGCATGGGGCATCTGCTTTAGGCCTGTGATTCTTTTAGTGAGATATTTCTGCGGCCTTTCTAGCTGTTGCAGATGTCTTGTGAGGTACATACCAAATGGAGCGTTGTACTCTATAATGGGTCTAATAAGGGATGAGTACAGTGGGACAATGACCTACATTTTTCTGGATGAAAAGCCCTTAGTGATGAGGTGTGCGACATAGAAGGATTTTTTTGACTGTTGTGAAAATGTGGTTATCGAAGGTGAGACCACTGTCCACCTGTGTTCCTAAGTCTCTCATCACACTTTTGGTGTTTAGTGTACTGCCACCTATGTGGTAATTCATGGGTAGATGTTTTTTTCCCAAAAGGAATAACTGCATTTCTTGGCATTAAGCTTGAGCCCATGGCTCTGGCACCAAGCATCTGTTTCTGTAAGACCCTTTTGTAGAATATCCACATCATTTGGGGATTCACTAATGGCTCCCAGTTTGCAGTCATCTGTCAACTTGGTTATCTAGAGTCCCTTACTGCTGGCCTGTACTTCAGAGAAGTAGATGCCAAACAAGAGCGGTCCCAGGACTGAACCCTGAGGTACTCCACTTGTCACTTGTCTGGAGCTGGATTTGGAGTCATATACTTTTACAGTCTGGGTTCTGTCAGTAAGCCAGTTGGCAACCTATTGAGTGATGTAGGGATTTATGCCCAGCTTAGTAAGTTTATCTGTGATTTCAGAGTGACGGATGGTGTTGAAGGCCTTGGCAAGGTCCAGATAGGCTGTGTGGACTGCCTTACTCTTGTCCACAGCTCTGGAGACTGATTTGAGAAGTCAATCAGGTTCAGGAGACAAAATCGGCCCTTCACAAATCCAAACTGGGTGGGTTCCAGTGTTTGAAGGTTGCCAATGTCTTTGTTTATAAGTTCCATGATAATGCATTCCATGCCCTTGCAGATCAGGCTCGTCAGACTGATGGGATGGTAATTCCCCGGATCCAAGGTGGATACCCCCTTGTGGAGTGGGATAAATGTATCTGTGCACCACTCAGTGGGCATGAAGCCTGAGGGGAGGCTATGATTAAACATGACACTTAGGTGAGGTGCCAGTTCATTTTGTAGTTCATGTAGTACACAGCCCAGGGTGTCATCTGGTCCCATGGATGCTGTATTATTAGCTTTGAAGAGTGTGTTTTTTACCTGTGTGGCTGTGCTTACTGGAATTTGGCAATCTTTTGGTATTGAGATGGGCCCTTTAGGGGGTGAGAGGGGGTAAAGTTGGCACTAAATCTATCTGCCAGGATATTGGCAATATCCTTGGGATTAGTATATTTAATGCCATTCTGTTGTAGCTCAGAGCAGATTTGAGCATTACCATTTAGATTCTTGACATAACTATAGAATGCCTTGTGGTTGTCTTTGGAATCTTTGGCAATTTTATTTTCGTAACTAGCTTTGGAAGATTTTATGAGGGATCTCAGCTTCTTACTGAGGCTGGTAAGGGAGTTTTTTGCATCCTGGGATTTTCCTCTTTTCTGCAGCAGTTTCTTCCTTCTGTTGTATAGTTTGTTTATGGCAGGGGACCACCAGATTGGCTTCCTTTTTTTGGAGGAGAATGTCTTGGTTCTATTTGGAATGGCACGATTCATGCACGAGTGGATGTGCTTGTACAATGCCTTACTGTAGGATTCAGCAGTCAAACGTTCAGCTTCCATCTGCATGGTGCCATGAAGTTTGTCACTTCTGACTTAAGTAGCATGAAATTGGCTTTGGAGAAGTTTTTTACAGAGGCTTCCTTACTGGGGGGGTGGGATGGATGTGGATGTCAAGGGTGATTTGCTTATGGTCAGACCTGACCAATGAGGGGGTGACAACTGGTGTGGAGCATCTATCTTCCACGTTGGTAATGACCAGGTCTAGGATATTGTAGCCCCCTGGTGGGGCAAATGGATTAGTTGATCCAGGGCATTAGACTTTATGAATTCTAAGAACCGTTAGGAAAAGGTTTTGGTACCTGAGTAGTTTTCCCCGTTAATGGCAGGGTAGTTGAAATCACCTAGTATTAGAGTGTTTGGCTGTATCTTAATATTTTCCAGTATGTTTAGAAAGGTGTAATGAGAATCTTGTGGCATGGTGGGGGATCTGTAGCAAGCTGCAATTTGGATTGCAGTCTTAGCTAGTGCTAGTTGCACTTGGAGAATTTCAGATGCATTGTGTTGGGTAACTAGCCTGGAGGTTTGGTGGCCGAAATGTGTGGCAAGAGTTGTAGCCTGGTATTGCAGGGGTGGTTTCTGGAGTCTTAAACTAGGTCTCAGTTACTGCATAGATATCGAAGTTCTCCATTTTTAGGAGTGCCTCGAAAGAGTGCATTTTGAGGTTTAGACTTCTAGCATTACCTTCAGATTTTGCATGCTTGTGTCTGTTATGGTTGTGGTTTTGTCCTTTGAACCTTGCCTAAAAAAGGCACTATAGGGGTGGCAAGTGCTTTAGCCAGTAACCTGAATCCCAGGGGTGACAGGTGCAGACCATTTCTGGCAAAGCATTGTGGTCTGTCGATCATGTCATCTCAGGCAGACAGATACTGGATCCCCTTTGAATGATACTAGAAGCTTAGCCAATTGTTGAAGTCAGTCATTTTGTCCTTATAATGTGGTATAATTCTGGGCGAAGGCAGGATGCTACTCAGGGCTAGGATCATATCTGCCTGGGCCACATGATCTGAGAGCTCTTCCATGTCTCTTTTCATGTAGTCCAGGGTGGTACGACTTAAGTCATTAACTCCAAAATGGACAATGACAGAGTCGTATTTGTATTTGTTATAGAGTGACTTGAGTGCATGCATTATGTGGCGGATCTGGGCACCTGACAAGCAGCTGACTGTAAATTTCTTCTTGCTCAGCCTGGTGAGTGGGACATCAGTGTGCATGACTATAGAGTCACCTATGACTAAAGTGTTGGGTACGTTGTCTTGCCTTAGGGGCTGTTGTTGGGTGCCACACTGGTGTTATGAGCTATGTGTCACTTTGGTTGTGACTGGTGTTTGTTTGCATTTCTGCTTCGGAGGTCCTTGTTGCTTGGGCAGATTAATGTTAAGGGCCTCCACATATGTGGGTTTAGTGTTGCTATGTGTGGGTTTTGATGGTGTGGGTTTTGAAAGGCTATGTGTTGCTTGAGGTGTAGTGCAGGTGTTAACCTTCACCTCTTGACTGTCTAGCACAATCTTGGCTGGAGAGATCTTTGCTTCCAGTTTGGCTATGTAAGTGCATCTCTCACAGGTTGTAGTGTTGGGTGGGAGGAGGAGAGGGTTGTCTGTGTACATGAGGTAGTTGCTGCATTTCCCCAGTATGCCCAGATTCACCAGGTGGACAGGAGAAATCACCGGAAGCTGACCCTTGGACATGCCTGTTTAGGTGCTTTTTTGTTAAGTACAAGAGCTGTTTTTGCTTACCTTTGCAAGGTACTTTGCAATTAGAGGCTGTTTAGTGCCTGCAATTAATTTCTCCTTATTAACAAGGAGAGTTGAGTGCTTTTATCAGTTTAAGGCTTTCTAGTTTTTTCCAGCAGGTTCTAGAGCAAGTGCTAGTCACGGGGGTTCAGAATTTAGTGCTACTACTGAGAAACCAGCTAGTTCTAAGGGAAAATTTGAAGAGTAGACTTTCTGGCACATGGAATAGTTTAACTGTAGCCCTGCTGTGCACGATGTGAAAAAATGTGCAAACACACGCGTTTTTAAGCCAGAAAATTGAAAGGGATAGAAATCAGCCCAAAATGGCTAATAAAATTACAATTTCAGAGCTGGAAACCACTCCTCTAGTGTTAGATAGGCAGTACAATGTTCACCACTCCCACTGGTAAGCAGTAGGACTTCCCTCTACCACAGCAAGGCCTGGATAGCTCTGAACACAGAAAATAAAGTCCTGAAACCAGCAAAGCCTGGGATCTGGAATATGCTAGCTAGGAAAGGTTGGAAACGAGCAAACAAGTTAGTATTTTTTTTGCTTAAAACAGGCTAAACAATGCAGTAATACATTAAATAAACACAGAAAAGGCTAACACACTTGAGTGTGTAGCCCTAAACAGTAAATGCAATTAAAACTCTACAAAATTAGCAATTTAAAAAGTTTTGAGTGAAGCAAGGCAAGCGCACAACTGAAAAACTATTGGCACTAATACAGTAGAATAAGTAGCTAGTCTACATATACAGAAAAGTCTATATATACAGAAAAGCAGCTAAAACACACTACCAGGAGGACGGGCAGCAGATATGGGCACATATACTGGACATTCTGGCCTCATCTGTACAGTTGTGGTGTATGAATCTTTATGCAGCCTAATTCCACTCCCAGGATTCAGACCATGGCTGTGTCTGCTACAACTTAAACACTGTCCATCACAGCTGTGTCTGCTATATAGATATTGCAGTATATCTCCTATCTGCATTCTGTCTTATTAATCCCCTGTGCTTTTGCATTCTGACATTGTATTACAACACTCATATACAGATTTCCTAGACAGTTATATGTTGTAGGACAGTGTGGGCAACAGTGATGTTGTAATACCTCATTATTCCGAGCAACTGCATATCATTCTTGCATTTCTGGGCACAGTGTTGGTATCTGACAAACCTGTGGGAGAAATGTTTATTAGCACTACCTGAATGTTCCCACACACAGTACCAGATTCCACATTACTATTATGCACATGCATCTCACTCTGTTACTGTACAAACTCTGGCCACAGCTTGACAAGTTGGGATACAAATGGGACATACGTGGCTTCTTACTCACATAAGGTATTGGAGAGTTGCTAGTGTGCCAGCTTTGTTCTCATAGATGTGTGTCAATCAGTTGTATTTCCTGTTTGCTGCCTATACATCTGGGATCATCCCACAGATTTCCCAGGGGGACAAATTGATAGACAACAGATATGGGCCACTTTAATAGACATTCTGAGCATATCTGTACAGTTGTGGAGAATGATTATGTATGCAGACTACTACCACTGGCAGGATTCGAACTGTGGCTGGGTGTGCTAAAAAAAAAACACAGTTGACAGCCCAGTTGCACATGCTATTCTGCTTTTGTTGCCTACATTTTCCCTATTTACTCTCTATTCGTCTCTCAGTTGTACTAAATGGCCTCTGGGGATTACACCTGTCATATACAGGCATTCCTACACATTTAGTTTATGGTGCACGGTATGGGTAACAGTGCGTAATACAACAGTACAATTACATGATTGCAATTCTACATTACCATATGATGCCAGATTATACACACGCAGTCCACCAGTTAGACCTGTTTTGGCAGGCTATTATATGTTTATTGATATCCAAACAATATGAGACTCTTCCTGACATATTCTCTAGTGTATGCAGTACTTGTCTTGAACAATACAGGTCTTATACAGGCAATTAATGTACTACTACTTTTAGTTTTATTTTCTATGACAGTAAATGCATGAGTATTACTGACCTGCCTTGCATCACAACCTTGCCAGGCGACTGATGTGGGCCTCCTGGTTCATGTCCCGCTCCACTGCAGCTGTGGGGACATAAGAGGAATAGTTAGCCATACCTATCCATGATATACCTGAGCTGGCAATTATTACACACATACTGGGGTGATACTTACACATGACTGAGACATCTCCTGCTGCTCTAGCCTCTTGGATCCACTCCTCCAAGAGGTCCACTTTACACAGCTTCAGTTAAGCATAGTGGTGCCTGACCTGCTCACCAGTTTGGGGTATGCCAGTGGCACTGGTGAGGTCACGGGCGAGACCATCCCAGGCTTCCACCTTATATTGGGAGCCCTGGTACTGGCCCTGCAGCAGTCTCTGATCATGGTCTTTAACTAGGTGTCCTGCCATGACCTTGGAATTCTGGATGCACCAGTGCCGCACCCAAAAGCACATAGCTTCTCCCCTTACTGCCATAGTGCCTGCAAGGGGAAGCTACAACCAGTTATGAGATGTATTCCCACCTCTTGGGTTTAAGTAGGGCCGATTTCCCACACTTTTCCATGATTGGCCAGTTTTAAAAAGGCTAAGCTATGGGCAAACCTGCTTATCTATGGTTGCCATTGTTTAAAGGGGTATACCACTGGGCACAATGAGTTAGCTGGTCTACACATTGCTTTCACCTCCTAAGCTGGCCTGTGCAATGCTTAGGGTTGCTTACATTAGACTTTGCATTATATTTCCTTTTTGGCATTGATTTCTTATTCATTGCATCTTATATATCTACCTGGTATCCATAATTAATGTGTATGTACACTCTATGGGGTCCTTGTGTTTTATTAGGGACTTCAACACTCTATTATAATTACACCTCACTTCTGGGCTTACAAATTTATGTTATGTCGTGGGTTATGGAACGTATGACTGTATACTGATTCTTGTCACAGGTTTAGTTTTGTTTTACTATGGTGAGGACTTGTTTGCTGATACCTCATTCTTCTGTACTGCTGTGATGGCTCGGTGGTTAACTGCTGTGACTGTGGTGTATAGAGTCCTGGGTTCAAGACCTGCATGGCTGTTTATTTTGTTGATGGGTAGAACAAGGGTCATTGGATACAGAGTGATTAAGGCAGTTTTGAGCATTTGTAAGCGTGTTTGCGTGGGTTTGTGCGGTGATAAGCACTGCTAACTTGCCGTTACATCTGCTTACAGAGAGTTAGCTGCAGAATTGCTTAATGAGTGTAGGCATTACTTACCACCAAGCAAACGGGGTTAAACTTGCTTACTATTGCTTAAATATGCTTACTACTGCTTATTGGTGCTTAAACCTGCTTACTATTGCCTTATTTATTATGACATTGATACCTCACATGTGCATTTACTGTAGTACTCCAGTTCATAAAAATATGTTATTTAGTGGGTTAAGCAACATAAATATTACTCATAATGTGCTTTGCCATGGAAAACAGAATCTGCTGCAGTGAGACTCGAACCAGGAATGCCTGCTCATAAGGCAAATGCTCTGCCCACTACTCTACTGCTTTGCTGCTTCATTTGTTTATATCTTTCTTGTTATTCTCTTCAGCCATTTAAGCTACATTAACCCTAGCTAAGCGGTGGTCACACCCGCACAGTTATGGCTAGCTTTAATGGGATTTGTAAAAAAAATAAAATGGTCTGTTTATTTTATTTATGTGTGCTTTTGTTGCTGTTGCATACATGGGGACTGTTGGTGGGGATATGCGATCACCTCACCCCCTAAAGGGCCCATATCTATATAGGAAGAATGCAGAGTCCCTGTAATCACAACTATGCAGGTAAAGGCTGCACTCTCTAAAGCCAAAAACACAGCATCCATGGGACTGGACAACATCCCAGGCTGCGCTTTACACGATCTTCAGAATGAACTGGCTCCCCACCTAAGCACCATGTTCAATAATAGCCTCACATCAGGCTTTGTGCCCGCTGAATGGCACACAGCAACAGTTATCCCACTTCACAAAGGGGGAGCAACCACTGATCCCGGGAACTATCACCCTATTAGCCTGACGAGCCTGGTCTGCAAAGCCATGGACCGCATCATCATGGATCTCATAAACAAAGACATTGGTAACCTCCAAACTATGGATCCCATCCAGTTCGGGTTTGTGAAAGGCAGATCATGCCTCCTGACCCTGATTAACTTCTTTGAGGCAGTCACCAAAGCCGTAGATGAGAGCAAGGTGGTTCACACAGTCTATCTTGACCTCGTCAAGGCTTTCAACACCATCCCCCATTCTGGAATTATAGCTAAACTCACTAAACTAGGTATACATCCCTACATCACAAGATGGGTTGCCAACTGGCTCACTGACAGAACCCACACTGTTGCCGACTCCATATCTGACCTCAAACCAGTGACAAGTGGAGTACCGTAGAGTTCAGTCCTGGGACCTCTCCTGTTTGGTATCTACTTCTCTGAAGTACAGGCTAACACAGACGGCCTCTGGCTAATGAAGTTCGCAGATGACTGCAAACTAGGATCCATAGTCAAGTCCCCAAATGATGTGGATATCCTACAGAAGGGCCTCACTGAGACAGATGCCTGGTGTCAGAGCCATGGCCTCAAGCTCAGTGCCAAAAAGTGGAGTGTCATCCCCTTTAGTAAAAACTCTGTACCCATGAACTACTAAATAGGCAGCAATCTACTTAACACCGAATGTGTGATAAGAGACCTTGGGACCCAAGTGAACAGTAGTCTCTCTTTTGATAGTCACATCGCCACAGTAGTCAGGAAGTCCTTCTACGTGGCACACTTCATCATAAAAGGGTTCTCATCTAGGAAAAAAGAGGTCATTGTTCCCCTCTACTTGACACTGATTAGACCCATTATAGAGTACAATGCCCCTTTTGGAATGTAACTCACAAGACATCTGCAGTAGCTGGAAAGGCCACAGAAGTACCTCACAAAGAGGATTACTGACCTCAAACAAATGCCCTACACTGACCATCTCAAAAAACTCCAGCTTTACTCCGTAGCATATCGCCTACTCCGAGGTGATCTCTGCCTAACATATAAAGCTATGTCAAACCCAGAGCTGTTGGACATGCTACACCTAAAGAAATCCCAATTCCTCTGAGCTACACACTCTAGGGACCTAAACCTTGTCACCACAATAAACAGGACATGCTGGAGGGATAGATTCCTGTCCCAGATACTTCCCATACTCTGGAACAGGCTACCCATCTATGTCAAGCAATGTTCTTCATTAGAACTCTTCAAGAAAATTCTTGATGAGTGGATGGGAAATAGGAAATACACCCCGGGGATCATTTCTGTGTCTCTGCTTGACAGTGGCAAAGGAAAATAACTTTCTTGGGTGGCGTTAGCCAGAGAACCTTGTTGGCTAGGCTTACGTAGGCCCTTGGGCTGATAGCCTAGTACCTACCTATGAACCTATGAACCTATGAGCAGTCTCACTCATTTCTGACCCCTTTCTGCTGTTCTTCATTGTGGGGTCATGTATATTATGAGACATCTGCTCTCAGACATGCCCCCTGCACTTTTACACATTCTGTGTAATCCTAGGAGCTCAGGCAACGTGTCTCATTATTATGCATGGCGTGCTGCCATCCTGCTCCTAAACGGCCACCTCCTTGTAGGACTAAACTAGTCCTGCATGGAGGAATAGTAAATCCAGGGGAGTATGAATATATTTGCATAATCTGAAGTCAGTCTAATTGTTTATAATACAAGAACAGAAAAGTTGCTAATACTGAACAAAAAAGTTTGCAATTAGCATCGACAAACTAGGGGTCACCAGGATAAGATTGAGTGGCCGATACAATTGGCTTCAACATGATTCAGAAGGAAAAGGTCAACATCAAAAGAATAAAAAAGCAAAACTAAAATAAGTTAAGTAGAAAATAATTCAAGATGTTGGTAATATAGCAATTGTCAACAGTAACAGCTTAGGCATTGTTAGTCTGGTAATGTTATGTCCAGCAGCATAGGAGGTATTGCTATCTGGTTTAAAATATATGGCATGCAGGACAGCTTTGTATGAAGATGGAATAATGTCAGGATAAAGAAGATAAGAGGGAAATGGCGAAGAGGTGCTGTTCCCATAGAAAGTTAAAACCTACTTAAGATTCAAGTTATGTGGAACGATCCTTGGTCACAAAGCAAGTACAGGCAGAATATTCAGAGAGATGAAAAATCCTTTCTATGCTACTACTGTATAGTACACTCTGCAGAAATACCTCTTTGTTCTGCATCCTGAATATTTAGTATTGCTTCTTGCTTCCCTTTTTATATATGTTATAATCATGCTTTATTTTTTCAGCTTTTGTTTAGCTTCAGTATATGCACACGTTACAAATATAACCTTGTACAATTCTTTTGCTTAGCCTGTGTCATGCGTTCACTGCTTCTCATTCAGCCTGGTTAGTAATGTATTCAACAATTTCTATTTATCTAGTGACCATTCAGAAAATATGATGATGTTAGTTTGGCTCCCTGTTGGAAGTGTAAGGCTCAATATATACTCCACTGACCCTTCGGAAATGGAAATGTGATTTTGACTTGGAGGGGGCTGTGATCCATTACGTACTAGCTCCAAGATCTCTATATCTTTAGACAGGTGTTATGGTAAAAAATAATTCCATGCAACACATTTCAGCAGTTCAGAATAATCTCCTTCATTGTAATACAACACATGTGTATGCAAGACTAAGTAATCAAGGTCTTGGCTCCTTGAACCAAACAACTGTACTCAATTGTATACTGTAAAACCTTGTGACCAAACATTTTGCTATCAGATTATAACCACTGACCAATTGCAACTAAAAACCTTTGTATTATCTTACCTATTTAGAACCTGCTAACCCCTTATCTATGCCTTTCCTTATTAGGCACATGTTCCGATCTGCCAGGTTGGAACTATTCATATTGGCAAAAATCCATATTGGCACTTAAAATGCATGGACAGTGGAAGAAAATTGAAGACAAGCCTAACTTGTCAGGATCCATCTTGAAATAATATGGATTCCTCTTCTAAATTTTGCAAGAAGTCATTGACTTCTTCATTGACACTGCTGCATCACCTGAAATGGTTAATTTGTACATTTAGATGAGCAATGAATGCACAATTGTTTTCACATCATGAAATGCTATGGCTTTATCCAAATTTCTTTTTTTTGCCATATATTCTGTGGGACACTCACTGGACATGCTCTTCAAAGCGAAGGCTGAGCTAGTAGCCTAATTTGACCACCACCTGCTTTGTTTTGCCTATCCCTCCACCTCACACACAGATCAGGTGGTATTAATAAGGATACAGTATGTCCATCTTACCACAGGACAGTCCCTAGTTAGTTATGCCTTGCAAACAATGTGGAAATCAAGTATTTTTGAAATCCCTCTAATTACTGCAAAAGTAGTATATGATTCTATATCTGAAATCATTTAATATTATATGAAATAATAGAACTGATTACAATTTTACAATAATTAGCCTTTATTTTTTAACTAAACTACAATTCTTTTTCCAGGTTGTGAGTATAGTTTGCCCTGTAGAATCTCATATTTTAGTTAAAAAGGTACCATTTTGGGGCATTAAACAGTGACAAACCTAGAAATCATGTGCAATGAAGACATTAAGGGAATGCTTCCAATCATGATTTGTAACTCTTAATGGATATGTTTTAGTTTTGGAGAGTGGCCTACAGATGGGTCAGAGTCATCAATCCTAATAACGGATCAGGTTCTTAGAAGTGCACAGGATCATATTATCTTTGTTTGTGTTCACACTTTGCTTATTTGCATGCAAGAGATGGTTGAGTGTGAGCACTGTGACCTGAAATGACTAAGGAGGAGTTTGGAATGCATATGAAGAAATGCAATCCCTTTGGAAGATAAGGATAGTCTGCATGCCCTTTAAGCAACTTGCTATGCAGAACCATGACATAAAAACGCCGACATTCTCTTATGTAAAAATTTCTTCTGCACAGAATTGCACAACAATCAGTGTTAGATAATTAGCCCACAGTGCAACCCAGCATATTTTATTATCCACAAAGCTTTCTTTTCCTCAGAATATGAAATGGCTGCACAGTTCTTCGCAGATAAGCCTTAGCATTCATGGAGAGTATGCATATTATGAAAAGCTGCACAATTAGTTTTGTATATTTCATAAAGGCCTGGCAATTTATATAAACCTTGTTGTTCAGTAACATAGTCCTCATTTACTAAACAGTGTGGGTTTTCAGAGTTACATATAAATGCAGTAGTCTGTGATCATGGCCTATGCTAATTAGGCCATATGGCATTCCATTGCACTGTAATGACTTTTAAATAGTACAGTGATTCATACTCATCAGTATTATGCAAGATCTGTGTATAGTAATATATCTATCTATATATAGATATATGTAATATACTTGTATGTGTGTTTATATTCACACACACACACACACACACACACACACACACACACACACACACACACACACACACACATATATAGATATATATATATTCACTCTCAAAAAATCACTGAAAGCTCAACTCACTGAAAACTCATTTCACTGAATCACATTTCACTTAATGTAAGTACTGTTGGGCAAATAAAACACATATGCCCTTTCCCCCACTGTAGTGTGATCCTGGAGTTAATATATACAATTGGGGGGGGGGGTTTGAAATTCAGTGAAATGAGTTTTCAGTGAATCAAAGTAGACCTCTATATATATATATATATATATATATATATATATATATATATATGTGTGTGTGTGTGTGTGTGTGTGTGTGTGTGTGTGTGTGTGTATGTGTGTGTGTGTAGATATATAAATTGTATATGTGACTGTCAAGTGTCTGTGCAGGTATGCATGACTAAATGTGCATATCTGAGAGGGGAAGGTGTGCAATCTGTGATTTCTAGGTACTTATTCTACTAACTACTTGGGCAGTTTAGTAGAGTGCAGAGCTCAGCAATTGCCCATATGCTCATTTGAGTGGTCCATAGTTATATTAATTGTATATGAATGCATTTCATTGCCATATTTTTTGTGCTTGTCCATGAATCATGTTAAAGCTGAGAAGCACAACTTGGCTTAACAAAGAAGGATCAGTTGCAATTCTACAAGTGTTGCTATTAATTCCACCCAGTGTTTTACAGTAATATAAATAAAGCTAATAATTCTGTAGGTCCAAAAGTATGATCACCACCTTTGTACATGGGAATGAGTGGTTGTGTCCAATAAATGAGACACATACCAACAGAACAGATACAAATGAAACAGGTATAGTAATACAGGCACTGCTTCCTTACTAAGATATTGTAGCAATATCGGAAGGACTGCATCATGCCCCAACCCATTGATGTTCTTAATTTTGAAAGCCTACATATGTTCATTCAGTATATTCAAAACTGAATATAAATGCAGTCAGAAATATCTCAAACAATTCACTCTATTTGAAATGACTTTTTAAATTGTTACTGAAGGTCTTTTCTATTTTTAGTAAATCAGTCTAGTTTTATCAGCTTTAACGGTAATTCATAAGTTCTACAAAGGTATTCTTATATAAAAAATATCTTGACTTGGTGGCATTATATAAATCTAGCGAAGCCTCATAATTTTGAATCCATATGTCTTATACCTGTCATGAATGTATCCTTAGATTTTCTAAATCTCATTACACTAGCATTAGCTAGGAAATTGTCACATGTGGTGGAGAGGTTCTCCTAAAATTGATAATATCTGGAATTTTCTTTTTCTATCAGACTCTAGTTATGGAAATGTTTCAAGAAATGACAACTTCAGAAAATAACTCACAACTTTATTGCAAAACATGTCACAGGATTTGTTGACTTCTTTCTCCCAAAATGTTTACAACCATTTTCAAAATCTGTCATGATTGTTTGGCCTTATAGTGTCAGCTATGAAACAACTTGCTTTATTCACCATTTTCAATCTACATTTAATGGATATAACTTAAATAAGATACAGGCATGACCTGGCTTGCCCAGCGGTTCAAGGTTTGTGATTACTAAATAAAACGTTATTCCTTACACGCACACACACACACACACACACACACACACACACACACACACACACACACACACACACACACACATATATATATATATATATATATATATATATATATATATATATATATATATATATGTATTACTAAGCATTTTCCTAGCCCTCATTTGAAAGTCTATTATTTCAATGATGTGGCCGGTATCTAAATGATCATATTTAATTTTGCTGAGTTGGCAGAAAAAATATATATCTGAAAAGCATTTTGGAGGTCCCCAAGCAAAGTGTTATTATTTTGATATACCTCTAGAGGATATTAAAGAATGACAAAATATCACCAAGATTAAGCCTGTGCCCTTATAAAACTGACACAAACCTGAAGTGGTCTATTATCTAACTTGAGTTTTACAGACAACATTTTTTTTATTTCTAAGATAAAGATCTAAGGTAATGGTATATTACTAGGTGTGTGGATAAATAAAAATCTTAATAGAGCTTTTATCAGCAGTATATATTGCATTAGTATTTTATTATCTATGTAAATTCACATCTACTTATTTATACATATGTGTACCGCAAATACATTTCATACTTTCTATTTTGAAATTGTATTATCTGTAGTGAAATGTTCCCCTACAGTGTTTTGCTTGCATTCTAATTCCTGGGCTGTGACTAAAATGGATCCACTTTGGATCAGTCCACTACCCTGTTTAATAAACAACAAACAAATAAAATATGTCTGCATATCAGTGAATAAATAAATAAATATACACACTCGGCCCATGTCCATCAGCTCAAAACATTTGGTGACACTTGTAGCCTGCAAACTCCTTGGAGTTTTTCCTAGTGAATAAAATAATGCCTCTCTAGTTACTCTCTCATCTTTATCTTCTTTATGTCAAATAATAAAATAACTTAACCAACTTTGTGATTTTAATTATCAAGTAGTTTTTACAAAAATGATTAAAATGAAAACACTAGTTTCAAGGAACCTTTACCTTAATGCACGCTTTTCCCAAGCTGTAATGCACTTCATTACCTCACTGAATAAACTGAGTCTTTGACATATGCTGTATTCATTAGCATTGTTTAGTCTCTCCCCTGGATTCAGCAAGCCTTGCACGGCATGCATGATTACTGTAAGAGGTAATGTTGGCAATATGGCAGCCAAACGATCCATGCACATGCTCGTTTGACATGCAAGAGTGCTCTTGCACTAGTCCTGCACGTTCCCAGCCGATGTATGCAAATTACCCCATTTGCAGGTGAAAAACATGCAAATGAGGTAAATCTGCTATCCAGGAAGCTGGAATCAGGCCATACAGGGCTAGCATAATCTGAAAAAATGTACTCGGTTAGTAACCGAGTACATTTCTGCAAAATCAAAAACGGAGACATGACAGCTCCAAATAAAGGCTGCATATCATTGAGGAAGCATGCCAATGGCCAAGTATAAGGCCACTGGCATTGCAAACAATACAAAAAGTAAAAAATTCAACTTTTATTTTATTTTCACCGATCTTGGCTGTTTAAGCATAGGGCAGCGGTGCACAAACGGGATCGGTGGGAAAATAAGAAAATAAACCTAAAACAAGCATTCTAACTAAAATCAGTATTCTGCCATGCAAGTCAATGGCAGGCAAAAGACAACCTGGCCAGTGAATAGTGGTTGCTAAGGAGGGAGGCTCAGTGTGACACATGCAACTATGCATTAACAGGCAATCCTATGCAAATGAGGGGAAGGATAGTGAATCCCAGTTTTCCCCAGCACGTGAGGCAGGTCCCGACAGTCTAAGAGTATGAATAGCTGAGTACAAGACTAGGAGGTAGGTGACATCATGTGGGTGTGTCAGGCATACTGTAATTGGACTGGAGCCCTGTGGCTCGGGTTTGCTCCTAGCTTAGCAGAGGTAAGCTAGAGAGTGCGTCTAAACCTGCCTAGCACTGTTTACAAAATGTAAGCGGGTGTGCGCGCCGCACACCGGGTTCTACAGGAAGAAAAAAGAAGTTAAACCAGGAAATAGCAGCATAGTGCACATCTGAGTACTCTGTTTGTGCGGTGCACCCCCGGACTTAAATAGAAGGACAATGGAAAGGGAAATCAGCAGTAGGAAGGTAATCAAGGAGTACTAGCTTAGTTGACAGGTGAAACGTATCAGAACCAGCCAATTACACAGGCAGCAGACCATCCCAGCCCAGAACACTACTATAAACTATGCAAACACCTACCCCTCTCATTTTTCTCACACTCTACACCACCGGTGTAAACAAGCGGGGAACTTTTAACACTCACAACAGCAAAATGTTAGGGGCTGCAATAGCTATCATACAACTTGTGGAAGAGTCTGAGGGTGGTGACGATGTGAATGCTGCCAACCAATCCACAGTGAGGAGACAGAGAAGAGTGTACAGACCCAGGGTAACCTACCAAGGGCTGCATGAGCTGGAGATAGTGGAGTGCTATAGGGTGGACAGGGGCCTCCTACAACAAATTGTTAAGCTGTGACGGCCACGCCACACAAACAGAAATAACAGAGGGGAACCCATCCCAGTGGATACCAAGATATGTGTAGGCCTAAGAATACTAGCTACAGTTACCTTCCAAAGGCCAACTGGGGATATGATGGGGATTTCACAGGCATCAGCATCCAGAGTACTCCACCAGTTCCTGGATTCCATGTCAGCACAAGTCGGTGAGCACATATATTTCCCCATCACCTGTGAGGCGCTGGCCAGCAATATGCGTCTCTTCCACCAAATAGCAGAATACCCTGAGGTAGTGGGTGCAATAGACTGCACGCACATATGCATCAGAGCACCACCCGGTGAGCGGGGTACAGTCTACATCAACCACAAGGGCTTCCCCTCCATCAACTGCCAGGTTGCGTGAGATGCCCAAGGCATAATATTGAACATGTGTGCTAGCTGCTCTGGAAGCTATGACGATTCCCACATCTGGCATCTGATGCAGCTGTACCAGAGATTTGCCAATGGGGACATGCCACGTGGTCACCTAGTAGGAGATACTGGATACGCACTGGAGCCGTGGCTGATGACACACATCAGAAATGCACACACACCCGAACAAGAACTCCATAATGAGGCACATTCACAAACAAGAATCATAATAGAGCCTGTGTTTGGGATGCTCAAGTCATGGTTCCAGTGCCTGGACACATCCGGTGGAGCCTTGCAGTACTCACCAACTACATGTACCCAAATTGTCCTTGTATGTGCCATGCTACACAATATGATCCTGCAGAAATAGCTAAAGCAGGAACAGCATGGGGTAGGGACACACAGCCCCACACCATTACCAAGGCCTGCACAGGCACAGAGTGACTCAGAAGAGGAACAAACTGAGCCTGGCCCAGTAGGCAGAAGGAGGCATGCCCAGCATGCCCTGGCCTTGGCAAAGAGGCAACGCATAGCACATATAGTGACATGGGAGGGACCCAGGGAATAACACCTCTCTCTGCCCCTCACATACAGTAAAAGGGATGCCAAACATTACACTACCTGTGCCTAACCATGTGTATGGAGTGTACTATGTGCATCCAACATAGGCAGCCCTGCAGTAACACCCTCAATACTGGGACACCCACAAGGTAAATGACTCACACATGCCAATCCAGGGGGGTCACATATCCAACAACAGTCATAGCCAGCAGGACAGGTGTAGACAAACACAAACAAATGCTGTACTATGGCCTCTGAATGAGGGCTATTTGTAACCTCCCCCCAAGCCTACACAGACAGACTACAGCAGGCAAGGCAGTGGGATGTCAGTTGTGAAGGGTAGAAAGTCAGAAACTAATATGTAGGTCATTAAAACTGTAGTACACTGGTATGCCTCTAGCCAGCATGATAGGTAAGACTACAGACTAAAATGGAGTACCTGACATACCAGTACAGCCTTAGCAAATGTGTACAAGTGTCAGGTGTGCCCCGCATCCTACATAGAAATATAATAACAGTCAGGTGTGCCCCCACCAATCCTGTTTAGAAATGTAGAAATAGTCAGGTGTCCCCTCGCTATGCAGAAATGTAGCAACAGTCAATGCCAAATGATCGATAGATACCCTGCAGACCCAGCATGTTACCTGTCGGTGTACAACACAAAGGTCAGCACTGCAGAACAAACTACCTGGACTTGATCCACATATGCAATTCAGACAGCCATACTGGGCATGCTCACACACTTAAACACAAGAAGGCCATGTCTTCAAACACCAGATTACTAGACATTTCTGGCAGTTGCAGTTGTTAGTGCACTTTTCAGTATGCACCACTCATGCCTTGCACACACAGTGGATAGGAATACAGACATATATGTAAGGACAACACACTATAATAAGCTAAAGGTAGATGGACATAGATCTGTGGAAGAGGGTGACCATGACAAGGAGCCATCCAGGCCTGTCCCACCCAGCACACAGCCATAGGGCCCCAAACACATGTCCTGTAACTGCATATTGCTATAGTGTGATAAAGTAGTGAGGTGAGAGTTCTAACCCCAGACTTACCAACTGTATGTGTGCTTGTGTGCATGTCTGACTATGTAGAGGGGAAATACTATTTAGGGTACTCACACTCCTTAAAATTCATATACCCAACTTTGGCAAGGCTGCTGATGTCACTCACACTCCTTGCAATTCATATACCCAACTTTGGCAAGGCTGCTGATGTCACCCACCAAGAAATACACCTCTGGGAAGGTTACCACCCAGTAATCTCTGTAGCCCATCCTGTAACTGCATACTGCTGTAGTGTGATAAAGTATTCAGGTAGGAGGTTCAACTCCAGACCTGACAACTGTGTGAGTTTGCGTGCGTGTCTAACTGTGTAGAGAGCAATGTTTTTTTTGGGTACTCACACTCCTTACAACTTTGGCAAGACTGCTGATGTCACCCACCTAGAAATATATCTCTGGAAAGTTGCAGCCCAGAATTCTCTATAGCATGTCCTGGGAAGGTTGCAGCCCAGTAATCTCTGTAGCATGTCCTGTAACTGTGTGCTGCTGTAGTGTGAATTAGAACCGTGGTAGGGTTCCATGGTAATTCTGGACATTTTGTGTGATACTGTCTGTGTAGGAAGGAATGCATTTTAGGCTAATCACACACAGTACATTTCAAATTCCCTACTTTGGCAATCCTGCTGATGGCATTCATTGTGGAATACACCTTTGGGGAAGGAGTTCTCTAGTAATCCCAGTGGTGTGTGATATAGACCTCTGTTAGGGGTTCTATACCCACACATGGTTGTGGATGTTTTGTGTGTGTGTGTCACTGTCTGTGTAGGGAGCAATGCATTTTAGGCTAGTCACACACAGTACATTTCAAATGCCCTACTTTGGCATTCCTGCTGATGTCATTCATTGTGAAATACACCTTTGGGGAAGTAGTTCTGTAGTAATCCCTGTGGTGTGCCCTATAACAGCTCCATGCTGTAGTATGAAATAGACCTCTGTTAGGGGTTCTCTACTCACACATATTGGTTGTGGATGTTTTGTGTGTGTGTCACTGTCTGTGTAGGGAGCAATGCATTTTAGGTTAGTCGCACAAAGTACATTTCAAATGCCCTACTTTGGCAAGCCCGCTGATGTCATTCATTGTGAAATAC
Organism: Protopterus annectens; assembly: GCF_019279795.1. Lineage (NCBI taxonomy): Eukaryota > Metazoa > Chordata > Ceratodontiformes > Protopteridae > Protopterus > Protopterus annectens. Next base: position 153,142,239 of record NC_056726.1, read on the forward strand.
ACCTTTGGGGAAGGTGTTTTCTAGTAATCCCTGTGTTGCATCCTATAACAGCTCCATGCTGTAGTATGATATCAACCTTTGTTAGAGGTTCTCTACCCACACATGTTGGTTGTGGGTGTTTTGTTTGTGTCACTGCCTGTCTAGGGAGCAATGCATTTTAGGCTAGTCACTCGCAGTAAATTTTAAATGCCCTACTTTGGCAATCCTGTTGATGTCAGTCATTGTGAAATACACCTTTGGGGAAAGAGTACTCCAATAATGTCTGTGGCACATACTATAACTGTGTAGTGCTGTAGTATAATAAACTAGTTAGGTAGAGGTTCTACTCGTAGACAGGACAGGTGCATGTGTGTGTTTCTGTAACTCGTATCCTGTGTAGAGGTGGTTGTGAGTGCTTGACACCTGTGGCCAATGCAGAGTGAATTTTGCATATTTCTTATATGGTGGCCCTACTATATATCACAATGTCCACCGTATAGGGATAACAGATGTGAAATAGCTGAGAGGCTGGGGTTCAACACCATACCCATACATGTGACATCAAGGCCAGGTCATCACAGTTAGCAACCGCAGTATTACCCAGAGCACATTTTCAACTCATGTCTCTTACAGACACACATGCATAGGCAACAGCCAATATGTGGGTAGTACACTGCATATTGGCCAGTGATAGTAACTATGGAGTGATAGCAGTGGGCTACAGTGGGCATGTCATCCTGTCCATCTGTCCAATATACACGTATGTGCAGACAGTGCACCCCCCCATGTTCCCCAATGGACATCTGCACCACCTGTGGTGCCATCACATGTGACCCACAATGGACATACCATGCCTGACAACATGCCATGTATGGACAGATGCCACTGACACCAGGGAAAGCTGTTAGCATGCTCTCAATGTAGGTGTGCAGTAAACCTGCTGGCCATTGCCAGTTCCCGCCACATGTAGGCAACTCTAGCACATCTGAAGATAATCTGTGTTCACAACATGGGCCAGATACCCCAGGTACAGTTCCATATGTCACTGTACATGCATGTGGGAGGTGTGCACATCCCATACACCATCCATGTCATGGTCAAAGGAAGACATACATGGCAAGCGATGAACAGTATTGGCCACACACAATAGTTACCCAGGTGACTGGATGGGGCATACAATGCCCACCTGTGTGGGCAAATGCAGACACTACAGCCCTGAGCCACAATGCAGATCATCGTCATGTGGCCTGATGCCAAGGTATACCCATTGCCTAGCCTTGTACAGCCATCTGACACAGTCGACCACCACACACCCATGCAGACATGCAACCATGCATGTCAGTACTGGCACCCTGTGTGTTTGTGTGTTGTATGGTATGTATGTTCACATCCACACTCCCTACAACCCCCATGGGCATACTGAAGCATGCTGTCTGATGTCAGACACCTCCCCATACCCTTTGCCTATACAACTCCCGTATGAACTGTGTGGTGCATGTGATGCCTGCACAGTGATGTGTTGTGGCAATCCCACTACTGATGAGTTGTAATCCTGGCCATGCCAAGTGTGTCAATGTGTGTGTGTTCCTGTGAGTGTGTGGCTGTGTTTACAATGGCACCTGTTCATGCGGACAGGCACGTGTAAGTCACCTAACATATAGCTACCATATCCCTGTTGCAGATGTCACTCACCATCACATATATGTTCTGAGTGCTCCATAACAGGTAACCCATGTGGTGCATCCAATAACTGCATTGAACTGAGATAGCACTACATAGTTGTCAGGGATTTGATACCCTGTGCTGGTAGGTGTGTGACACAAGCATGCTTCAGTTTTACTCTCCCACCCCTCCCTGACATGTCTTTGCCTCTGTCTGCCTCTCCCACCCTCCCTCTGGTGGATGTGGAGACCTACACCTGTTTTGCTTAGGCAGCAGCATGTGTAATTTAAGTGATGCTCATGATCAGCTGATGGCCTCTCCACTAGCTGATTACATGTGAAACAGCTGTGGTAACATTCCCATAGCCAATGGCATGGAAACATACTCCAATATCTAGGAACATCATGGTGGTGTTGGCCCTTTTCATTCACTGTGAGCAGGAACTAGAGCTGTCGTTTGGCAAACAGCATCTCAGATGGATTGGGGATTTACCTCTAACAACATACACTGTGGAAAGAGGGCAACAAACAGGAGGGGGATATGCCTGACCTGACTACAGACTGTAAGTGCTGCTATACTGCATTTGGAGTAATGTTGGTTTAACAGTGTTTGTGTGGATATGGCTGTAATACATGACTCAATACCTGCCACGTCAGTTCCATGTTTATGAGGAATCCCCATCTGCACGGTCATCTGCAGACTGGGCAGTGTTGTGTCTTAGGTTTCATGTGTTACCCACGAGCATGGACTGCAGAAGGTAGTGTGAGGATTGCTGTCTGTAGATGGTGGAAGCCGTGATAGTTACTGACGTCATATCCCTCATAGGACATATGTTGCAACAAACCCTGTTACAACAGTAAATATATACGGCTATCACAGCAACATGTCAATATTGGCCCTGTGTATGTGCTTCCAGCCACACCTCTGTCAACCTTTGTACATATGTCGTGCATGAAGTGGTGCATATGTACTGTACACCATAATTAGTGTCATCATATCTGATAACAAGCCAGTGATATATCTGACTGCTACACGTTATGTACAGTAGGGGTTATATTTCATGACATAACCTGAACATTCTGTGGATATTTGTACAGTACTGAGTTCTGTGTACTTATGATGAATGTCGACAGTGTGTTAATATGTACTTTAGCCTGTGCACAGACTGTGGTAGATGTCAGTGTTCTAGTTCCCCTCCTATCTGATGTTACATGCTGCTCCACTGTATGGTACTGTATTGGTGTAATGTTTGTAGGGCCATACACACGTGTCCCATACCACAGACAGCCATCAGACCAAACTGTGTAGCAGCCCAGTATATGTAGGGTCAGTCTATGAGTGGCACATATGAGAATGGTGTAGAACAGATAGTCCATACACTGTAATATTATGCTAGCTTACCATATGTGGCTGTGTTCACATTGGTTGTGGTTATGCACTTTCACAGAGGTGTATCTTACCCAGTGCTGTGACATGCCTGTTGAGCCTGCTATATATGCAGATACATGTGCATTCCCGCATAGGTGATGTAGGCCAGTGTTGAGCCAGTCTGCCTGCAGCCTGCACAGTGCATTGTTACATGGCTAGCAGCTTAGTGTACTTACCCACTGAGGTGTCATGTGCAGATACTTGCCAGGTGTACTGCTGATGGGCCTCTCTTAACAGTCATGGATGTCAGACAGAGCAATGGGATGCTGTACAGATGTATGTCAATATCTAGTAGGTAGTATGTGACCATGGCACCCCTGTACTAGTGGTCATTATGTGTCAGGCCAGATAGGGATGCGTGAATGCATAACCTATGGTGGCAAATGTATACCAGTCATTATGTGTTATACCCATCTACATGGCTGTCTACATCCATATTGTCAGGCATGGTACACATGTTTTGCACTAAGGGCTTATGTGTATACCTCTGGACTGTACAGAGTGTGTCAGAATCTCCACATATATTGGCCAATATTACTGCTGCTGTCCACAGTGGCATTATGTGCTAGCAGCAGTACTGTACAATGATGTCCTTAGGATGTCTGTCAGTAGCCAATGGCACACATGTTATAAGCAGATGTAACCTCCCACACACACCATGTCTGTGAAGACAATCCCAAAGACAGTAGCAATAGTCTACTAATATACCTGCTATACATACCTAACTTCACCTTCAGCTACGACATTGGGACTATAGGGGCTGGCGTAGGGCTACACTCCATGTCCAGGATATATGGTGGAAATATATATATACATATACTTATCCAGATAGCCATATATATATGATTACACATGTGAAGTACTTCCAATTACCTCTGTCATGGCAACCGGTCACTATAAATCCCTACATCATGTGGGCATGGTCCCTTTACATTTCCTGTGTGATGGATATCCTTCCTTTGTGTGGGCATCTGTGTTACTGACAGCAGGTAGCAATACCTCTTACAGGAGGACCGGCACATTCAAGGACAGCCACATATTTGTAGGAAGATCAGGAACTACAGACAGACTGTGAGTAGAGTTGTGTTATGCTTTGTATAGTACTGGTGTTACAGTGTGTGTGTGTGTGTGTGTGTGTGTGTGTGAGTGTGTGTGTGTGTGTGTGTGTGTGTGTGTACATACTAGTTTGCCTTGGAATGCAGTCTGTCTGCATAGTTCACAACTGTGGACCTATCCTCTTGCTGGCCAGAGCTATGCCTGTCATGTCTTGCCTGTCCACCACACAGGTCCTATGTCAGATATTACACTGGCAGTGTGTGTGTTGAGTGCTATCAGTATATGGCTATATGGCTACATCCATTTCTGTTTCTAACCTCAATTCCCTGAATAATGGTATGTTGCAGACTATCCTGTAACACCAGCAACTTACTTAGTGTATGGCAACAGTTGTCCACATATGTGCCTGTGTTCCAGCTTTTTTCCTCCACCTACATACCAAGCTTTGCACATATGTCATGCTGTCAGTGGTTGTTCTGTAGTGGGCTGTGAGTATATCACACTGCCATTACTGCCATCAGTCCACTGCTGTTGTATCCCCCACACATATGGTGGGGCTGGGGCCATATATGTGTGGGTGTCACCTACACAATACATGTGTGCCCTTATGCACTCCAGAGGCTAGTGTATGAAACAGTGGCATATGGCCTTGTATTACTGAGTCTGGGGGGGCGGGTGAGCACCATAAATGAGCTAGGCTGTTACAAAATGTGGGGGTATCCGGGGTGAGCTGCCTTAAGGTATCTGGATGTACAGTACCATATACTTCATCTATATTTACATTACTTACATGGATTGGGTTAATGCAAGCCTACTACCCCCTGCCATAAGGACTGTTCTATTTGTCTGTGTGCTCGTGATGGTGTCAGTTATGCCTTGTTATGTAGCAGTTACAACCCATATGGTCACATGACATCTTTACCACCTACTGAGTTTGCACAGTGTGTAGATAGAGGCTGCTGAACCATACACTTGTATTACATACTGTTGATTGTTTGGTATCTTGTGGCCCAGTTTGTCTTCATTATTGTACAATTTGAAGGGCTTGGCCTGGACAGTAACAGTTGTGAACCTTTCCAGATTACTGTATTAATTTAACTGTTTCACAGTTGCATTACTCTATTTATATGGTTGTCAGTGTCTGAAGAGCTATATGACATGGCATATAGAACTGGAAGTGTACATGATTAAAGATTGTCCATGCCTGCAAACCTGTGTGTGGTGTTTTTCCTATAACCTCTCTGTGGGTATATGTTGCAGGCAACGATTGTTATTTGTATGGGTGGCCCATATATTCTCCAGTCATTCAGGGGTTAATTGTAGGCATAGTGGCTGTTCCATAGTGTGTGTACCTTCTACTTATGTATCTTACTGTATATATAACTGTGTGTGTATGTGTAGTCACATGTATCTATATATATATATATATATATATATATATATATATATATATATATATATATGTGTGTGTGTGTGTGTGTGTGTGTGTGTGCATGTATATATAAATATGTATATCTGTATCTGCATATCTGTGTCTGTGTATCTGTATCCTGGGGATGTTGATGGCTTCCACATATTACATTTCCTATGGGAGGCAGACTGTACTACATGATATGTTACCAATACCAGTCTGACATCATACAGGTGGGATGTAGTACTGGTAACATCTTGTGCCCATGTTGTGTCACGTCCTGGTAATGGGATCTGCAACACTTGGTAGTGTATTGCAGGCCGGATGTGTTTGGCTGTGGGGGGGAATGCCTTTTCGTGCAAGACATATAGTGTGTGGCACCTCTCAACCCCATTAACAGTGCATGCGGACATATGTGTGTTTGTTGATCTTCCATTGCTATCTACAGATGTTAGCCATATATACATATATAGATATATATCTGCTAACATATATATATATATATATATATATATAACTATGTCCATATATACCTACATAGATATATATCTGCTTACACATATGTAACCTGCTGTGTATATGTAGACATATAGGTGTAGACACATATATGTGTCGATGTAGGCATTTGCATGTATATATGTTCATATATATTGATAGGTAAATAGTTTTAGAAAAAAAAATATGTTGTATCTGTTTAGATATTAATATATTTACACAGACATACATCTAGATGGTGGTATGCATTCTCTGTAATGTTGCATGACTGGACTGGATGATGTATTTCTGAAAGCATTAGCCTTCTTTGTGTCTGGCATGGCTTAGTGGTAAATCACTTTGTCTGTGTTGTGCAGGGTCCAGGGTTTGAGCCTTGCAGGAGTTGTTTATTTTGTTGCTGGCCAGAACACTGCCCATTGGATACAGAGTGATTAAGGCACCTTTGAGCAGTTGTAAGCAGGTTTGCGTGGGTGGTAAGCACTGCCTACACAGGTTAAGCAATATAGAAGCCAACTGAGTGTAAGACACTGTAACCGGAAGTTAGCAGTGCTTAGTTCATCGCAAACCTGTGCACACCAGCTTAGAAATGCATTAAAGTGCCTTAATCACTCTGTACCCTTGGCCCATGTTCTGCCCGGCAACAAAATGAACAGTCTCTGCAAGGCTCAAACCCAGGACCCTACACACCATAGATAATGTGAATTACCACTAAGCCATGGCAAGCATACTTACATTTGATGGCTTCAGAAACATTTCATCCAGCATAATCATTCAACAGTACTGAAAATGTACTTTAACATCTAGATGTATGTGTGTGTGTGAGTATACATATATACATATATACATGACCTTATTTTGTACCTCTATGACAACCCTATATGTACCTGTAACCATACTATTTAACTCCTCCCTTTCCATATTCCCATTTCTTCACTAGACTTATCATTAAGACCATTTTACTCTTTCTTATCTTACTTTATCCAATCTGCTCCTCTTTCTATACCCTCCCTCTTTATATAATTTACTTTATCCTACTGCTCTTCTTTTTTTTCTCCTCCCTCTGGATCACTTCATTCCTCCTCTACTCCTATCTTCTTTTGCACTTTCCTTCTTCTGACCTTGTATATAGCTATGTACTTTTCTTTGAATTATATTTATTTTTCTTATCCACTGTATCCATAAGTTTGTTTTGCTCTTTATACTGTTAACTTGTCTCTATTTGTATGTATTTGTATGTTTTGTTCGGGGCTTTTCCCCTCAAGTCTCCACTGAAAATGGGTAATTTCTTACCCAGTTGGACTAACCCGGTTAACAAATGTGAAATAAATTAAAAAAATAAAAAAAAAAATATATATATATATATATATATATATATATATATATATATATATATAAACTAAATGTATATACTGTACTCTCTCCATGCATACAGCTATACAAATTTGTCTACATATATATGTTAATATATATATATATATATACAGCAATATATATATATATATATATATATAGCAATATATATATATATATATATATATATATATATATATCACTGTATATATATATATATATCATTGTATATATATATATATATATATATATATATATATATATATATATATATATATATACAGATATATATCTATAGATAAAATATATATATATATATATCTATAGATAAAATAGAGAACATAAAGACATATATGAACACAGGCACTTTTATTGGGGGTGAGGGGGCTCAAGCAACATGTCTTACACGTATTGATATACCGTCCTGCAATACAATACCAACTGTTGCAAATGCCATAACCAGGACCTGACAATACATGGTCACAAGATGTTAACAGTAAACCATCCCACCTGTATTATGTCAGGCAGGTGTTGATAACATATCATGCAGTACAGTCTGTCTACCATAGTGAATGTACAATGTGTAAGCAATAAACAGTCCTATGATACCTATACACAGACACATTTATGCAGATACTCATATATGTGTATATATATATATATATATATATATATATATATATATATATATATATATATATATATATATATATATATATATATATATACATATATACATATGTATAGATATATATGCAACTACACATACACACACAGAGGTATGTCTAGGAAGATAAATAATCAGAGGGTGCACACCATACTGAACAATCAGTATCCCTACAGTTGCAACCTCATCCGATGGACATTGTATGAGTCACCCATAACACAGACAATTGTTGCCTGACACATATACCCATAGAGAAGTCAAAGGATGTAACACAACACACAGGTTGGTATACATAAGAAAGATTCAGTTGTGTACTATTACAGTTATATATGCCATGTCATATAGCTGATTATGCTTTTGACATACATACAGAGTAATGCAACACTCAAACAGATCATTTATTACAGTAGTCCAAAAACATCACTTCTATTGGTGTCCATGCCAAGGCCTTCAAGTAATCCAACAGAAAAGACAGATGTGGCCACATCATAATAAACAATCCACAGTATGTAATGCAGACATATAGCCCAGTGGCCTTGAAATACACTCTGCATGCAATCCCTAGGGGGAAAGGTCCTGGATTGACACTATGGGTGGTATCTGTCACATAACAATGCATAACTGAAATCATCATAATCACACTGATGGCAGTAAGCTGTAGGCCAACAATGTTCACAAGGTGAAATGTATGGTAATGTACATCCACATACCTTAAGGCAGCTTACTACTGGTAGTCCTTACATGTGGTAACACCCTGGGATACTTATGGTGCATACCCCCCATACACTGCCTTATAGCACACTGTTACATACACTTACCTGTAGACTGCAGGGGTGCAAACATGTCTTGTGCAAATGAAGCCTGCATATATATGGTGAATATGGTCTGTACACCATTAGTTATTGACATCATACCTGATAACAAGCCAGTCAGATAACAGACTGCTGGACATCTGTGTAGTAGGGGCTGTTTCTGAGGACATTACCTGGACATTCTCTGTTTGTGTGGACAGTACTGTGGTCTGTGTACGTAGTGCAGGGATCTGCAGCCTTCACTATCCAAAGAGCCATTCCTGACCCCTCACCCACTGAACTAATTTCATCAGGAGGCACAACAGCTATCTGACTTCTACAATGAAGATAGCAGAGCATATACGGTTTTATATATAGTTATACTAAATATAATATAACTTAGTGTATAAGAACAATACCTAAACATGTCCATAATTGTGTTCCTGTGTTGGGATTGCTGGATGTGTATGTGTGTGTGTGTGTGTGTGTGTGTGTGTGTGTGTGTGTGTGTGTGTGTGTGTGTGTGTGTGTTGTGCGGTAGAGTGTCCATTAATCCTCAGAGGTACAAGGAGCCACTACAGCAGGGTTGAAGAGACACATGTGGCTCCAGATCCACAGGTTGCAGACCCATGAGTTAGGATGATTAACGACTGTATGTGTATTGCACTTATGAACCATGGGCTCTGTACAGACTGTGGTAGATGCCATTGTTCTCTGTCCTGTTCTAACTGATGTTACATGCTGCTCCAGTGTTAAGCTTGTGTATCTTATGTGGCTGTGGCTGCGTTGACATTGGATGTGGGTATGCATTTTCTCACAGGTGTCTGCTATGCTGTGCTGTGACCTGCATGTTGAGCCCGTTATAATCACAGGTACATGTGTATTCCCCCATACAATATGTATTCCAGTGTTGCGACAGTCTGCCTGTAGTTTATCCAGTGCTTTGTAACATGCCTAGCAGCCTGCTGTACATACCTAGTGTGCTGTTATGTCCAGTTATTTGCAAGACATACTGTTGGCAGGCCAGCATAACTGTTGTGTATTTCTGACAAAGCAGTGGTATGCTGTACAGATGTATATTATCTACTGGGTAGTATGTGGCCGTGTGAACTCAGCAGCACCAGGTATTATGTGTCTGGACAGACTGGCGTGAATGCGTGAATACACTGTGTGGGCATATGTACCCCAGTATTGTCGTGATATACCCATGTACCTGGCTAGTAACATCCACATTGGGAGGAGAGGTCCACATGTCTCGCATGAAGGGGACATGTGTACACTTCTGTTCTGACCACAGAGTGCCAGACTGCCCACATATAGTGGTCATATCCCTGCTGTAGTCCACAGGATCATTACTGTGCTAGCAGTGGGTCCGTACTATGCTGCCCCTAGGATGTCTCTCCATAGGCAATAGTGCACATGTCTACAGCAGATGTGACTTCCCACACCCATGTCTGTTAAGACACCCAATGACAGTGGCAACAGTCTACATATATACCCGCAATACATCCATGACATCCCCTTGCACTACAGGGTTGGGACTATTGGTACTGAGGTAGGACTCTACTCCATGTTATGGACATGTGGTAAGCATATATGTGTACACATATATCCACATATCTATGTAGATATATACACACATACATATCCACATACATATATGGACATATACATATCCACATACATATATGGGGATATATATGCACATATATACATATAAATACTCACACATATGCATATACACAGCAATGACTTCAACAAGTGGCTAAGTGTCTGATGTCATTCACAGGCGATCCAGTATCTGTCTGCCTGGGACAACATGATGTACAAGCCATGATGCTCTGGCAGAGATGGTCTGTGTGTGTTGCCCCTAGGATTCAGGTTACTGGCTACAGCTCTTGGCACCCCCATAGTGCCTTATCTAGGCAAGGTTCAAAGGACAAAACCACCACTATAACAGATACAAGCATGCAAAACTGACAGTAATGTGACTCAATGCTAGAAGTCTAAACGTAAAAAGGCACTCTCTTGAGCCACACCTACAAATGGGGAACATTGATATCTGTGCAGTAACGGGGACCTGGTTCAATGCTCTAGAGAGCACACCTGTAATACCTGCCTACAACCCTTATCACACATGTTGGGCAACAAACCAAGACCACAACACTACAGGTGGAGGAGTGTCCATATTCACCAAGGTCATTCACACCTCCAGCCTAGTGTCCAACACAATGCATTTGAGAATCACCAGATGCAACTAACACTAGGTAAGACTGCAATCCAAGTTGTAGATCCCCCTCCATGGGCCAAGGTTCTCACTACATCATTATATACATACTGGATAATATTAAGATATAACCAAACACCATAATACTGGGTGATTCCAAATACTCTGCCATTAACTGGGAAAACAACTCGTGTACCACCACCCTTTACCACCGGTTCCTGGAAGTCATACATTCCAACCCCCTGGATCAACTAATCCATTGTCCAACCTGGGTCTCCAATATCCTAGACCTGGTCATTACCAACATGAGAGTAAGATGCTCCACACCAGTGGTCAACCCCTCATAGGTCAGGTCTGACCACAAGGTAAACACCGTTGACATCCGCATCCCACCCCTAACCTCCAGTAAGGAACCTCCATAACTACTCTCTGCAAAGCCAATGCCATGCTACTCAAGTCAGAAGTGACAAACCTCATGACACCCATGGAGATGGGAGCTGAAAGTGCAACTGGTGAATCCTATACTAAGGCACTCTATGGGCACATCCACTCATGCATGAATTGTGCCATCCCAAATAGAACCGAAACACTGCCCTCCAAACAAGGAAGCAAATCTTGTGCTCCACTGTCATGAACAAACTATACAATAGAAGGAAGACACTGTTTCAGAAAAAAGGATAATCCCAAAATGCTAACTGCTCCCTTACCAGTCTCAGTAAGGAGCTGATATCCCTTGAAATCCACCACAGCTTGTTACATAAATATAATTGCCATAGATTCCAAAGACAACCGCAAGGCATTCTATGGTTATGGCCAGAATCTAAATGACAATGCTCAGAACTGCTCGGAGCTACAACAGAATGGCATTAAATATACTGATTCAAAGGAGTTTGTCAATATCTGGGTAGACCGATTTAGTGCCACATTCAGCCTTCTCTCACCTCCTAAAGGGCCCACCTCAGTAACAAAAGGTTGCCAAATTCCATTAATCATGGCCACACAGGTGGAAACCGCTGTATCCACTGCTAGGAATACAGCATCCATGGAACCAGATGACATCCCGGGCTGTGTACTACATGAACTACAAAATGCATCTCACCTAAGTGCCATCTTTAATCATAGCCTTACCTCAGGCTTCTATCCCAGTGAGTGGTGCACAGCTACAGTTATCACACTCCACAAGGGGGAATCCACCTTGGATCCCTGGAACTACCGTCCCATCAGTCTGACGAGCCTGATCTGCAAGGGCATGGAATGCATTATCATGCAACTTATAAACAAAGACATTGGCAACCAGCAAACACTAGACCCCACCCAGGCTGGGCTTGTGAAGGGCCAATCTTGTCTCCCGAACCTGATTGACTACTTTGATTCAGTCTCCGGAGCTGTGGAGGAGGATAAGGTGGTCCACACAGCCTATCTGGACTTGGCCAAGGCCTTCGACAACATCCCCCACTCTAGAGACATAGTTAAACTTATGAAGCTGGCCATAAACACCTATGTCACTCGATGGGTTGCCAACTGACTTACCAACGGAACCCGGACTGTAAACTTAGCCATGTCCAATCCCTGCTCCAGACAACTGCAGTACGTCAGGGTCAGTCCTGGGACAGCTCTTGTTTGACATCTACTTCCCTGAAGTACAGACCAACACTACGGAACTCTGGCTAACAAAGTTCACAGATGACTGCAAACTGGGAGCCATTATTGCATCCCAAATGATGTGGATATTCTACAACATGGTTTTACAGAAGCAGATGCTTGGTGCCAGAGCCATGGGCTCAAGCTTAATGCCAAGTAATGTATAGTTATCCCCTTTGGAAATACCATGTACCCATGAATTACCACATAGGTGGCAGTACACTAAACACCAAAAGTGTGCTGACAGACATAGGGGCACAGGTGGACAGTGGTCTCACCTTCATTAACCACATAGCCACAACAGTAAGGAAATCTTATGTGGCACACCTCATCACTGAGGGTTTTACATCCAGAAAAAAGGGGGTAATTGTCCCACTGTACTCATCCCTCATTACACCCTGTATAGAGTACAATGTCCCATTTCATATGTACCTCCCAAGACAGCTGCGACAGCTGGGAAGGCAGTGAAAATACCTTACTATAAGAATCACAGGCATCAAAAAGATGGCCTATGCTGACCTTCTACAACTCCTCCAGCTATACTCTGTACCATATTGTCTACACAGAGGCTATCTCTGCATAACATACAAGGCTATGTCAAACCCTGGAAAATGATATCTGTAATATGTGTATGTACTGCCATGTACAGTACATGTGTCTATGTACTGTCATTACATTAGCAAAGGGTATTGAGTGTCATGTCTGGGACACACAAGTATATGAGACCTGCACAGCACTGTTATCCATGTGATTGTGTGACATGCAGGGGTAGCAACCCAGGGTACCTGCTGTCACACTAGCATGTAGTGTAACATAGCATTACTACTGTCAACAGTGCTGTCCCAGGAAAGGGTAGAGTGCTAACATTACTACTGACAACAAGCGCACCTGCGGGCATAGCAGCACTCTTCAGGCTCACTGTTGTATTCCTGGTGTGTAGGTTGTGTCATCATATATATCCCCTACTGGATAATAGTCAGACATGTGGAATGTAACTGTAGAGTACCATCTGTACAGTACATGTTAGTGAGGGCTTACAACATGTAGTAATGGCATACGTATTGTTGTCAACCATCCATCTATTGACACATTCATCCTACTGCATAGCTACTTGCCAAACTGGTGCCTGTCAGTCCCTCTGCAGATGTGCAGATGGCAAGTATCCAGCTGGGATATGTACAGACAGCCTATGCTTGATTGACACTGACATGTGTGGCCAGCTGTGTACTACCTGTCACATATAGGAGACATCACCCTGTATGGGCCACATGCCACGAGTACCTACACTACACTACCACAGTCAACTGAACATGCTTGGGTACAGGTCTCTATTACAGCCACTAACCATGTGTTGTAATACATGTTGCATACATGTCAACTGGATCACCTCAGTGGCCATGTGCAGAAGGCACCCAGAGGATTAGCTTATGCATGTCACTCTCACCCTGCCAGTCACTAATGTGGTTTCTGTCAATAGATTGCCTGCTGGTACATGGCAGCAGGTGGCATAAAATGTACACACACCCCCTACACATCCAGTCCCTCTATGGACAATAGCCAGGTACACAGTTATGACTACTTGCAGCAATGCACCACAGTATTGACATGTGTATGTGAGCATTACTGCAAGTAGTCATAACTGTGTACCTGCAGCAATGCACCACAGTATTGACATGTGTATGTGTGCATTACCGAGGATAGCATTTTGTGTCTCAGTACACCTGTAGTTGGAAATTCCAGACAGCCTTCACAACCACCTCCACTCCCATTGCCATAGTCAAATGTGGCCGCTGCTGTATTGGACATGACATGTACCCTGTTACACTCCTCTCCCTAACAGCTACATGTGCCTTTCAGTACCAGCACAACAGTGTTGTACAAATGGGTCGATAGGCATGGGAAGCCCATTGAGGTCTGCCACGTCTGTGTATATCTGCATGTCTGCATATCTGTAGGGTACACCATTCTGAGGCCATAGGTTCATAGGTAGGTACTAGGCTATCAGCCCTAGGGCCTATACAAGCCCAGCCAAAAAGGTACCCTGGCTTTTGCCACCTAAGAAAATTATTTTCCTGTGCCACTGTCGAGCAGAGTCACAAAAGTGATCCCCAGGGTGAATTTCCTATTTCCCATCCAATCATCAAGATTTTACTTGGAGTGCTAATGAGAAGCTTTGTTTGATATAGATAGGTAGTTTATTCCAGAGTATGGGAAGTCTCTGTGACAGGAATCTATCCCTCTGGCATGTTCTGTTTAATGTGGTGGCAAGGTTTAGGTCCCTAGAGCATGTAGCTCAGAGATATTGGGATTTCTTTAAGTGGAGCATGTCCAGCAGCTCTGGGTTTGACATAGCTTTGTATGTTAGGCACAGATCACCTCTGAGTAGGCGATATGCAACTGAGTAAAGCTGGAGTTTTTTGAGATGGTCTGGGTAGGGCATCTGTTTGAGGCTGGTAATCCTCTTTGTGAGGTATTTCTGCAGCCTTTCCAGTTGTTGTAGATGTCTTGTGAGGTACATACCAAAAGGGGCATTGTACTCTATAATGGGTCTAATGAGTGATGAGTAGATGGGAACAATGCCCTCTTTTTTTTCTGGATTAGAAACCTTTTGTGGTGAGGTGTGCCATGTGAAAGGATTTCCTGACTACTGTGGCGATGTGATTATCAAAGGAGAGACTACTCCTGTGTCCCAAGGTCTCTTATCACACTTTCAGTGTTAAGTATACTACCACCTATATTGTAGTTCATGGGTACAGAGTTTTTTCCAAAGGAGATGACAATGCACTTTTTGGCATTGAGCTTCAGGCCATGGCTTTGACACCAGGCATCTTTCTCAGTGAGGCCCTTTTGTAGGATAGCCACATCATTAGGAGTTTCGATTATGGCTCCTAGTTTGCAGTCATCTGTGAACTTCGTTACCCAAAGACCTTCTGTGTTAGCCTGTACTTCAGAGAAGTAGATACCAAACAGGAGAGGACCAAGGACTGAACCCTATGGTACTCCACTTGTCACTGGTCTGAAGTCGGATTTGGAGTCTGCTACTTTCACAGTGTGGGTTCTGTCAGTGAGCCAGTTGGAAACCCATCTTGTGACATAGGGATTTATACCTAGTTTATTGAGTGGGGGATGGTGTCGAAAGCCTTGGCAAGATCTAGATAGGCTGTGTGAACCACCTTACCCTCACCTACGGCTTTGGTGACTGCTTCAAATAAGTCCATCAGATTTAGGAGACATGATCTGCCTTTTACAAATCCGAACTGGGTGGGGTTCAGAGTTTGGAGATTACCAATGTCTTTGTTTATAAGCTCCATGATGATGTGTTCCATGGCCTTGCAGACCAGGCTCATCAGGCTAATGGAGCAGTAGTTCCCGGAGTCCTATTACACTACACATTGCCACACAGTAGTACAGATAATGTTGTTGCTGCCCATAGGTGTGGCATCGCAATGCAACACCCTACTGTGCCTGTGGCATGTGCATTACATGCATATCCCTGTGGTACCACTGTTGTGATATGCAATGGGGTGTATTGCCATCATGGGCAATGTGTGATAGTGGGTATGTCAGAGTATCATGATGGGTTCCAGTGTGTACAATATCCATTGGGGATGTGGGTGCTGTCATTACACCATGGTACACCCATTATAT
Organism: Protopterus annectens; assembly: GCF_019279795.1. NCBI lineage: Eukaryota > Metazoa > Chordata > Ceratodontiformes > Protopteridae > Protopterus > Protopterus annectens. The sequence continues at coordinate 153,158,594 of NC_056726.1, forward strand.
GTCACACATAAAACTTTCTGGTGACCACTGTCACCATCACCCATACAGGTAATTGATAACAGAATACAGCCCAGTTACACATGTGCTGTGTGCAGCCTACCTGTAACACATTGGTCACACGGACTAGTTAGTTAGCAACAATACACCCAGGTCTCTATGATGTGTGCCTGCTGTTATGTTTCTGTCAATGTGTATATGATGGTATGATACACTATGTAGTCTCCATATACAAACATTAAATCCCCCGTTACCATATTGTACATGTCTATGGATGTTCTGCAAGTAACATGTAACCTGGTATACATCTCACCCTAAATGAGGTGGGGTGTGTGCAATGAAAGCCACACAGTTCAGTATCACTACATACCTAGGTAGGGATCTATTCTCAGTGATGCCAAGTAAGGATGTGTGTGTATGTGGATGGGTTGACATAAGGGTGCAGAGTATACATGTACCAGCAGGTCACCTGTCAATGTGGCATAGGTAATAACTGTTATACACACCTGTGACATGTGTGTGACTGTACATCAGATATGTCACAGCCATGGTGTCACCACAGTGCCATACCCTTGTGGAATATGACTGCAGACCATCCTCCTGCTGACACATGTGCACCTACAACACAAATGGCTAACATTATGGAGATAACAATCAGTGTTACTAATAGCTGAAATGCATCATAGCTGAATGGCTACACTACCTGACATGTATGCATTACACATTACCCCGACATCATCTTACACTGCAGTACATTGCAGCACTCTATTACAGTCACTGTGTTCATCAGAACCATATTAGCCTGTCCCTGAATCAATGTTATGGATGACAGGGATGTGGCACAGGTATCATCATATGGACAGGGTGTGCTGCTGGTTTTCCAGAGGCCAAGGGTGGTCCATACAGTTGTCACCATGTGTGTGGGTGAGGGGATTAGTTCATTGACTGGGGTGTGGTGATGTGTTGTGTATCGGTATGGGGTTGTCCTAGGTGTGGTTGCATAGTGTGTGGGTATGCATGCACACAGTTCTGCCAGTGGCTGCCCTATACAGGTGTTGGACAGCTGCAGACCATACTTGGCAGGGTGTGCAGTTCACCACCTCCGGCCATGGACATGCTGACTGTGCCTGCCAGGGGTTCCATGGGCAGATGCAGGTACAGACCTTGAGGGGTTACTCTCCCCTGATGATGACAGATGTCCGCTGGAACCATGTCCCACCTGGGACTGGCCAGGGCCACGTGCACAAGGCCTGCTGTGGTGTGGTATGGACAGCACCCCCAGTGGTGTGCTGGTGCTGGTACTGCCATTACGGGAGTGGCTTGACATCCTGGCACATCCATGTTGACTGCCAGATGCTGGTGTTTCTGGCCTACGTCCATGCAGCCGTCACACTACTCCCACCATGTGTTCAAGTACAGACATACCACAGTTGAGGAGGCCCACCATCTCACCCCACCATCTAGCCATGATCTCAGTCTGTTCACGGAGGGCAGCAATAAGTTCACAGATGTTGCCACTTACAGATGAGAAAGCAGCCCTTTGCAGCTTCAGGCCCTGTCTGGTGTACATTTCCATACATGCCTGTGCCTCCATTATGGCCTGAAACATGCTCCTTGTGGTAATAGTTGTGGCACCTCTGCCAGGGGCATGATGACCAGCGGCCCTCCCATGAGCACCACGGTACATCTGTCATTGTGGTGCCCTGCCAGACATCTGGCTATGCTGACTGTGATCCAACACAGTTGGCATGAACACCACACTTTCCTGGTCACTGCCACCAACCACCAACTGTCCCTCTGCTATGGCCACTAGTGATGGGGTTTGTAGGGGCACTGTAACTGTGTGCAGGCTTTGGGTGGCTAGGAGGGTGATGACAAATGATGGTGCAGTGTCGGCCTCTGACAACCCCACCAGTGCCTCAACAGTACCACCATCATCATAGGTTCATAGGTTCATACTAGGCTATCTGCCCTAGGGCATTTATAAGCCTAGCCAGAATGTGTTTGGCTTTCACCACCCATTTTAAATTTATTTTGCTATGCCCTTTTTCGAGGTTAGTATACTGTGCCTCTGTCTAACAGTGACACAGAAGTGATACCCGGGGTAAACCTACGATCTCCCAGCCACACATCAAGATTCCTCTCGAAGAGACTCAATGAGGGACTCTGCCTAACCTGGACTGGGATTTTATTCCAGTGTGAAGGGAGCCTCTGGGTTATGAATCTGTCCCTCCAGCATGTCCTATTTATTTCAGTGCTGAGGTTCAAGTCTCTCGAGCGCGTAGCTCGATGGGATTTGGATTTTCTGAGGTGCAGCATGTCCATTAATTCCGGGTTGGACATGGCTTTATACATCAGGCACAGATCGCCTCTGAACAGGCGGTATGCCACTGAGTAGAGCTGGAGTTTCTTTAACCGGGCAGCATATGGCATCTGTTTGAGCCCTTTGATCCTTTGGTGAGGTACTTTTGGGGTCTTTCCAGTTGCTGCAGGTGTCTGGTAAGGTACATCCCAAAAGGGGCATTGTACTCAATTATGGGACTGATGAGGGATGAGTAAAGAGGCACGATGACCTCCCCTGATCTAGATGTGAATCCCTTCATGATTAGGAGGGCTATATAAAATGATTTTCTAACCACTTTGGTCACATGGTTGTCAAATGAGAGATTGCTATCAACTTGGGTCCCCAGGTCCCTAATTACTTTTTCTGTACTTAATGGATTACCACCTATGTGGTAATTTGTGGGCACTTTGTTTTTGCCAAAGGGGATGACTATACACTTTTTGGCATTTAGCTTGAGGCCATGGCTCTGGAACCAGTTGTCTGTTTCTATGAGGCCCTTTTGGAGGATGCTTGTGTTGGCTGGAGAGTCGATTATGGTGCCCAGTTTGCAGTCATCTGCAAACTTGGTCAGCCACAGTCCTTCCATGTTGGCCTGTACCTCCGAGAAATATATACCGAACAACAGAGGTCCCAGGACTGAGCCTTGTGGGACACCACTTGTAACTGGTTTGGAGTCTGACATGGCTCCAGCAATTCTAACCATGTGGGTTCTGTCCTTGAGCCAGTTTGCAATCCATCTAGTGACATAGGGGTTTATATTTAAGCTGGTGAGCTTATCTATAATGCCCGAGTGGAGTATTGTATTGAAGGCTTTTGCGAGGTCCAGGTAGGCTGTGTGGACCACCTTCCCCTCGTCAATGGCCTTGGTGACTGTTTCAAAGAAATCAACCAGGTTTAAGAGGCAGGATCTGCCCTTAACAAAGCCGAACTGGGTAGGATCCAGTGTCTGTAGGTCCCCAATATCTTTATTTATGAGATCCATGATGATCCTTTCCATAGCTTTGCAGACCAAGCTAGTCAGGCTTATGGGGTGATAGTTTCCAGGATCCGTTGAGGCACCACCTTTATGGAGAGGGACCACTGTTGCTGTACGCCACTCTTTGGGCACATATCCTGAAGTAAGGCTGAGATTGAACAGTAGTTTTATGTTTGGGTTTAGCTCTTCTTGGAGTTCATGTAGGATGCAGCCCGGGACACCGTCTGGTCCCATTGATGCTGTGTTTTTTGCTTTGGAGAGGGTGGCTCTTACCTGAGCACCTGAGATGTCAGGGGGGCAGCACTCTGCTGGGATAGATATTTGCCCTTTTGGTGGGGAGGGGGGGAGTTTGCGCTGAACCTGTCAGCTAGGATGTTGGCAATGCCTGTGGGTTCGGTGTATTTTTTGTCATTTTGGACTAATTCTGAGCATATCTGGGAATTACCACCCAGGTTCCTTATATAACTAAAGAAAGCCTTGTGATTATCCTTAGTGTCCTGTGCAATTTTTCTCTCAAAGCTGGCCTTAGACAATTTTATGAGTGCCGGTAGTTTTTTGCTAATACTGATCAGTGATGCATTCCCTTTTTGGGATTTTGCTCTATCATTTAGTAGCTTCCTCCTTCTATTGTATAGTTTGTTTATGGCTGGGGTCCACCAGACAGGACGTCTGCCTTTGGAGGATTGGGTCTTGGTTTTATTTGGGATCGCATGATCCATGCATTCCTGAAGGTGTTCATAGAATGCGTTTATAAAGGATTCTGCGGTCTCGGCCGTATTTTCCACAGGCCCGGGGGCTTTAAAGGATTCCACTTCGGTTTTGAGGAGTGTGAAATTTTCTTTAGAGAAGTTTTTCACTGTGGTTTTCTGGGCAGGGGATGGGGTCGGGATGTGAATATCCAGTGAGATTAGTTTATGGTCTGATCTTACCAGTGAGTGATACACTTTTGGTGTGGAGTATAGAGTCCCCATGTTGGTGATGATCAGGTCCAGTATGTTTTCCCCTCTTGTGGGAGTGGTAACAAGTTGTTCAATAGCATTTGAGTTTATAAATTTTAGGAACCTTTGGGCTAGGGTGTTGGAGCTAATGCTCCCAGTCTATGTTTGGGTAGTTGAAGTCACCCAATATAATGGTGTTTGGAGAGACCTTCATATTTTCCAGTGTTCTCAGGAAGGCCGAGTGGGGTTCCTGGGTTTGGGAGGGCAGTCTGTAGCAGGCTATAAACTGGAAGGCAGTTTTACCCACTGTTAGTCGCACATGGATAGTCTCTGATGCTTCGTGCTTAGCCACCAACCTGGAGGTGTGGGTATCTTTGATGAATATCGATACTCCCCCTCCTTTTGTGGTTCGGTCCAAGTTTTGGGGCCGAAAAGCATGGTATGAGGTATAACCTGTAGTGCTAGGGTGCTCTCAGGAGCCCTGAACCAGGTTTCTGTTACTGCACAGATATCGATGTTCTCCATGCTAAGGAGAGTTTTGAGTGTGTGCATCTTGAGGTTTAGACTTCTGGCATTGAGTAGCATTACTCTTAGTTTCTTATCCCTTGTGATACCTATGGAGGTGGGTTTGTCTTTTGAGCCTTGCCTAAAAAAGGCACTATGGGGGTAGCAAGAGCCATTGCCAATATCCGAAAGCCCAGGGGTGACAGGTGCAAGCCGTCCCTAGCAAAGCATCGTGGCTTGTCGAGCATATCATCCCAAGCTGACAGGCATTGGATCCCCTTTGAATGACACCAGTACTTAAGCTAATTGTTGAAATTGTTCATCTTGTCTTCATATTGTGGCATCATTCTTGGTGAGGGTAAGATGCTACTCAAGGTCAGGGTCATACCGGCCTGGGCTACATGCTCAGAGAGCTCCTCTATGTCTCTTTTCATGTAGTCCAGGGAGGTACATCTCAGGTCATTCACACCAGCATGGACAATGACTGAGTCATATTTGTACTTGCCTTGGAGTGACCTGAGTGCTTGTGTTATGTGGCAGATCCTAGCGCCTGACAGGCTGCTCACCGAGACCCTCTCCTTGTTCAGCCTGGTGAGCGGGACGTCAGTGTGCCTGACGATAGAGTCACCTATTACAAGTGTATCAGGTGTGTTGTTTAGTCTTAAGGGCTGTGACTGTTCAGCACACTGGCTTTGTGAGATATGTGTTGCACGTGTTTTGTTTTGGGGTAGCGGTTGCTTGCGTGTCTGCTTTGGAGGTCTCTGCTGCTTAGGCAGATCTTTATTTAGAGCCTCCGAGTATGTTTTTGTGTGATTATGTGTTTGGTTTTCTGTCGTGGTAGGTCTATGTGAGACTGGAATTGTAGTGAGTGTGGTTTCCTTCTCCTCCTAACTGGTTATGCCAGTACTGAGTTGAGAGGGCTTAGCCTCCAGTTTGGCTATATGGTTGCATCTCTCACATGTGTTGGAATTTGTTGGGAAGAGGAGAGGGTTGTCTGTGTACATGAGGCAGTTGTAACATTGCCTCAAGATTCCCAGATTCACCAGATGGACCAGAGAGGAGATTGACAACTGACCTTTGGACATGCAAGAATAATATTGGGAATTCCTTTTTAATTGAAAACAATGGCCAGTGGGGAGTAAGGGTGTAGTGCTTTAATTTTTAGTGCTGACTTATATAATTGCTTTAGTGAGCAAGTGCCAGGTAACTTAAGTGCAATGTGTTACAGGTAACTTAAATGCAAAAACGACAAACAGTAACTTTCTTTCAAGTGAAACAAGGAAATAAGTACAGTAAGCAATGCAGATATCACTAGTGATCCACAGAAGTGCTGAGAAGCCGCGTATTAGGTGGAATTAGCGTTCCAGGGAAATAACCAGCAAACAAACAAGCATATAAACAAAGCTAGATTCAGCAGGCCTGGATCTAGTCTATGCTACAGCAAACAAGGTGTACCAATTTCAGTAAGATACAGTTCAAATATTCAGGCACTATAAACCTTTAACCAGAAATTCCGAGCTCAGAAGGCCAGAGTCCAGCCTCTTCTCCCACAAGAGTGCAGACCACGAACCTTCTTAATGTAAAATAACTGGCCTGAAGCCCAAGTGCTTAAACCAGAACTAATACACTTTTAGAATAACAGACACTGGGCTCTCAATCAGCAGTTCCCAACTTAGAAGGATGAAAGCTACCTGTCCTGCCACCACAGTGCATGCCACAAACCTTCCTAATGTAAAACAACTGGTCTGAAGCCCAAGTGCTTAATCCAAAAGACTTAGAATGACAGCTACACTTTAATCAAGTTACTACCAAGCAGTAATAAATACAATTGAATACTTTAGAGAATGCCTGGATTAGTGCTCAAGTTACACAAACAAAGCTAGATCCAGCAGGCCCGAATCCAGTCTATGCCACAGCAAACAAGGCTCACCAACTTCAGTAAGAAGCAGTTCAGATATGCATGCACTATAAGCCTTTAACCAGAAATTCCCAGCTCAGAAGGGCAGAGTCCAGCCTCTCCTCCCACAAGAGTGCAGACCACGAACCCTCTTAATGTAAAATAACTGGCCTGAAAGCCCAAGTGCTTAAACCAGAATTAATACACTTTTAGAATAACAGACACTGAGCCCTCAATCAGCAGTTCCCAACCTAGAAGGATGTAAGCTACCTGTTCTGCCACTACAGTGCAGACCACAAACCCTCTCAGTGCAAAACAACTGGTCCGAAGCCCAAGTGTTTAAACCAAAAAGCTTAGAATGAGGTACACCAAGCAGTAATAAATATAATTGAGTACTTTTAAGATGATGCAAAAGTAAAATAAAGTAGGTAGAAACACAAGTACAGTGAAAGCAGATGAATTTTTTTTTTCTGAACAAGTGCTGAGATCAAAGAAACAGATTTGAGTGCTGAAACTAGAAAACTGGCTAGTTATAAGAAAAAAAAACTAAGCTAGAAGGCGTCCCTCCAACACAGAATGGTTTTGGGGCTCAGAAGCCTACAAATAGTCTATACCACTTAACAGGAAAGGCAGGAAACAAGCTTAATTTTTTTTTCTGTTTCCCAGATGCTCTCTTTGTACACAGTAGGAGTACCTGAAATCAGAATATGATCTCACTGCACTCAGTTGAGTGAGCAAATGAGATGGGCCCAAAAGGAGTATCCAAACACAAATTTACAAGAGGGGCGGGCAGTTTCAAGGCCACTAAGATTAACACCAAAACAAAAACAGGGAGGGTGGGTGGGACTAACTGAAGAGCAGAGTCAAAACTTCCAGTTCAGTTAATATTCCTGCAACACAGTTAAAATCAATTTAAATACTGTATTTGTTTGAAAAAAAAGTGCAGATAAAGGTACTTAAATTCTCTTATACATCCAGTTGACTACAGCTAGTTCTTAGCCAGCCAAAGCTGAGGTTTTTAAGCAGAAAATATTTCACACTGTACCACTTAAATAGGCAAGGGCAGGAAATCAAAGAATGTGGCTACCCCCACACCTGTAATTACTAGCAAATAAAATTCAGCAAACACTGACTAACTTCCAGTTCAGTTAATATTCCTGCAACACAGTTAAAATCAATTTAAATACTGTATTTTATGAAAAAAAGTGCAGATAAAGGTACTTAAATTCTCTTATACATCCAGTTGAATACAGCTAGTTCTTAGCCGGCCAAAGCTGAGGTTTTTAAGCAGAAAATATTTCACACTGTACCACTTAAATAGGCAAGGACAGGAAATCAAAGAATGTGGCTACCCCACACCTGTAATTACTAGCAAATAACAAAATTCAGCAAACACTGACTAACTTCCAGTTCAGTTAATATTCCTGCAACACAGTTAAAATCAATTTAAATACTGTATTTTTTGAAAAAGAAAGTGCAGATAAAGGTACTTAAATTCTCTTATACGTCCAGTTGAATACAGCTAGTTCTTAGCTGGCCAAAGCTGAGGTTTTTAAGCCACATGTGTGTGATGCATGGGCTGTGTTAGTAGGTGATAGCCCTTCCCCTTGTTAACACTACACCCATGTACAAAGTGTTACTGTGGACCTGTTCTTAACCCTGCCTTGTACTGTGCACCATACCTCACAGGTGTACAACCATTGCTGCATATGTAGTACTGTGTCAGTTATGTCAGCTCCAATGCTCACAGCCCCTGTGTATTAGAGCAACTCATACCTGGGATGATATGAGAACATATATCATTTGTGAATGCCTGATGTCTACTTTACAGATCACAATGTCAGTGGTGCATGTATGACCAGTACAAGACTATTACACTGGCAACCGCCAGACCTTACCATGGCTATGGGGGTGCCCTACACATGTCCTACCACTCTGCATGGTTGCAAGGTCTACTCATGTGCACATCCCTTGGAGTGCACACACTGCTGTCACTATTGCTGTGGGGTCAGGGTTACATCTGCCACAGTTACTTAACCTAATTGTGTGCAGATACAGCCATGAGGATGTTGTTTCACATATGTCCCCACTGTAGGTCATGTGTCCTGCCATACTTCTCTTCCCTGAGGACACATTTCACAATGACAGGATGTTTGTTATCTTGCATGTGTCTGTTGTACCCTTCCGATATGCCAGCATGGTCTCTACTGTGATTCAGTGCATTTCACAGTAACAAAATGTGATCATGTACAGCATGCAGTATGGGTAGGTGTGTTAGGTGTGTGCATGGAATATCCCATAGCTATTGCATGCCCAGTGTATTGTCAAGCATGAACATGAACCATACACACCGGCTACAGGCTGCTGCCTTAGTGGTATCCTGGAGGGATCTACATAAGAGTGTGAGAAAGTCGATGTCAATGGCCACAGCTGTGGCATTCATAAATGATGAGTGCAGCATTATGGTACATCAACAGTAGAAGTTCACAATACTACAGCTTATGCATAACTGTTTATTACTACTACACAGCAACAGACTGTTTATGATATCTCAGATTTGCATGATGTACCTGCACAGATGCAGATGCATACACAGGAGTGGTGTATTGATGTGCCCTGGGGCATTACCTGCACGCTCTTCAGCCAGTGTGTTGGTGGCACCCACCTCCACAATGCACCCTGCCAGTTGTTGGTGCTGTAGGCTGGCAGGTGCCACAAGACTGCTGAGAAGCTCCACCACACAGGTGAGAATTGGTCAGACGGCTTGCCCCCCCTGTTGTTAGGTGGTCCCCAATACGGCAGCTGCACGCTGGTGTACATGGAAAAGCAGGTCGGTGCAATGATGCTAGACCTGCCCATAACTGCGGTTCTGCAGGCTGAAATCACTGGCCCTGTGGACTAGATCATTCAACAGTGCAGTCCTCTCCAGCTGATCATGGGCTGTCTGGCCAAACAGCAGTTCATAGTGCTGTACCATGTCTTCTACAATACATCAGTTTCGGCAGCACTGAAAGCTGGCAATCGAGTGTGAGCCATCTTCCCTGGAAGACATAAAGAAGGAAACAGGTCTGAGCAACTCATACAACAAGGTTACCATAGTTCTTAATACACATCTCTGTCTCCCACCACCATATCAGCTACAACAAACTGTTCATATAATGCAATTGGTATTACCTACCATTGGGATATATGTTGTATTGTACCAAGCTTTGAGCTATGTGTTTGCATCATGCTTTGTGCTATATGTTTGTAGCCATGTTCCCTGTGGGGACACTATCTTTGTTGGCCTGTTACAGACTATTTCACCTGCATGCCATTGTCAGTGCCACTATATATATATATATATATATATATATATATATATATATATACATATATGTGTAGGTATATCTTGTGGGTTGTTTATATAGGTTCATAGGTTCATAGGCTGATACTAGGCTATCTGTCCTAGGGCATTTATAAGCCTAGCCAGAGTGTGTTTGGCTGTCGCCACCCTTTTAGATTAGTTGACTGTGAAATAGGTCACAGAAGATAGCCCTTTTAAGGTTAGTTTACTGTGCCTCTGTCTAGTAGAGACACAGAAGAGATCCCAGGGGTAAACCTATGATCTCCCATCCACTCATCAAGATTTCTCTTGAAGAGGGTCATTGAGGGGCTCTGCCTAACATGGATTGGGATTTTGTTCCAGAGTGAGGGGAGCCTCTGGGATATGAATCTGTCCCTCCAGCATGTCCTATTTATTTCTGTGCTGAGGTTTAAGTCCCTGGAGCATGTAGCTCTAAGGGATTTGGATTTCCTGAGTTGGAGCATGTCCATTAATTCTGGGTTGGACATGGCTTTATACATCAGGCACAGATCGCCTCTGAGTAGGCGGTAAGCAACTGAGTAGAGCTGGAGTTTCTTTAGCCTAACTGCGTAGGGCATCTGTTTGAGTCCCTTGATCCTCTTGGTGAGGTACTTTTGGGGTTTTTCCAGTTGCTGCAGGTGTTGGATAAGGTATATCCCAAATGGGGCATTGTATTCAATTATGGGCCTGATGAGTGATGAGTAGAGGGGCACAATGACCTCTCTTGATCTAGATGTGAACTCTTTTGTGATAAGGTGGGCTATATAGAAGGTCTTTCTAGCCACTTTGGCAATGTGATTGTCAAAGGAGAGGTTGCCATCTACTTGGGTCCCCAAATCCCTAATTACTTCTTCCATACTTAATGGATAACCACCTATGTGGTAATTTGTGGGCACTTTGTTTTTCCCAAAGGGGATGACTATGCACTTTTTGGCATTTAGCTTTAGGCCATGGCTCTGGCACCAGTTATCCTTCTCTGTGAGACACTTTTGGAGGATGCTTGTGTCAGTCAGTGAGTCAATTATGGCACCCAGTTTGCAGCCATCTGCGAACTTGGTCAGCCATAGTCCTCCCGTGTTAGCCTGTACCTCAGAGAAATATATAGTGAACAAGAGAGGTCCCAGGACTGAGCCTTGTGGGACTTGTAACTGGTCCAGAGTCTGACATGGCACCTGCAATTCTGAGCATGTGGGTTCTATCCCTGAGCCAGTTTGCAACCCATCTTGTGACATAGAGGTTGATATTTAAGCTGGTGAGCTTATTTATGATGCCCAAGTGAGGTATTGTGTCAAAGGCTTTTGTGAGGTCCAGGTAGGCTGTGTGGACTACCTTCCCTTCATCTATGGCCTTGGTGACTGTTTCAAAGAAGTCAACCAAGTTCAAAAGGCAAGATCTGCCCTTAACAAAGCTGAATTGGGTAGGATCCAGTGTTTGGAGGTTCCCAATGTCTTTGTTTATGAGTTCCATGATGATATGCTCCATAGCTTTGCAGACCAGGCTAGTCAGGCTTATAGGGCGATAGTTTCCAGGGTCCGTTGTGGCACCACCCTTGTGGAGTGGGACCACTGTTGCTGTACACCATTCCTTGGGTACATATCCTGTAGTAAGGCTAAGACTGAACAGTGACTTTATGTGAGGGTTCAGTTCTTCTTGGAGTTCGTGTAAGACGCCGCCTGGGACATCATCAGGTCCCATTGATGCTGTGTTTTTTGCTTTGGAGAGAGCAGCTCTCACCTGTGCATCTGTGATATCAGGGAGGCTACATTCTGTTGGGATAGACATTTGCTCTTTTGGGGGGGGGAGTTTGCACTGAACCTGTCTGCCAGGATGTTGGCAATGTCTGTGGGTTCAGTGTATTTTTGTCATTTTGCACTAACTCAGAGCATATCTGGGAGTTGCCACCCAGGTTCCTGACATAACTAAAGAAGGCCTTGTGATTATCTTTAGCGTCTTGTGTAATTTTTCTTTCGAAGCTGGCCTTAGATGATTTTATGAGGGATCGTAGTTTCTTGCTAGTACTGATCAGCGATGCCTTCCCTTTTTGGGATTTTGCTCTATCATGTAGTAGCTTCCTCCTTCTGTTGTATAGCTTATTTATGGCTGGGGTCCACCAGACAAGTCTCCTGCATCTATATAAGCATCTGTGTATCTGTAGACATACACATCTAATTATATATCACACAGATATTTATTTAAATGTGGGTTGCATACAGGCATCTGGTCCACATTCTGTAACTGTCTTTCATTCACAGCTGCACTATTCTGCCTTACTGCAACACAGACAGTTGTCACATGTGAACACAGACTAACATTAGGGTGGTATATATGGTGAGGGATTGCTGGTAACCCTATTATACACCTATGGCATTTGTGCATGCTACATTACACATTAACATGACTGTCCTGCAAGTGGTGTGCTCTGACACCCATGTGTCTATCATGACAGTAGTACTTCCACCACCAGCTATTGCCCACACTAACATACTAAACACAGCTATTATGGCTTGCATCCTTGTCATTCATTGCTGATCTGCACAGTTGGCAGGTATGTCCCACTGTCTACAGGGACAGACAGTATTGTCCAGAGCAGTTGTTCAGCTGAACATCATTACAGGGACAACTACAGCTGGCACATATAACTCATTCCACATCATATATCCTATTATTATATACCACATACTACATTCAGTTATATACATTTATGTGTTACATACCTGTACATTTTTTTTGACAGCTGTAACACCGTTCTGTTGTTTGCGTTATTGTGTGTGTGTGGTCGTGTGTTTTTTTTTTTGTGTGTGTGTGTGTGTGTGTGTGTGTGTGTGTGTGTGTGTGTGTGTGTGTGTGTGTGTGTGTGTGTCCCTCTCTCTCTCTCTACTAGAGTGATTGAGCTGGTTTGAATGGATTGCAGCATGGCTTTTGTAGGTGATACACATGATCAGGTGATGGGCTCTGCACCAATCAGTGTGGAACAGTTGCTAACTGCATGCAGCCTGCTGTGTAGTACTTCAGATAACCACTGTCATGGCAACCCAGTACTATAATATACTGCCTCATGTGGGTGTTGTCCCTTAACCTTTCCAGTATGGAGGACATCCTTCCTGTATGTGGGCAGCAGTGTTACAGACAGCAGGTTGCAATAACTCTTACAGCAGGACTTGCAGACACAGGCCAACTACATATTTGTATGAGGTTCCAGACCTACAGACCGAGTGAGTAGTGTTGTTATGTGCATTGTATATTGCTGGTCATGTAGTGTTTGTGGATTCATAGTAGTTTAGGATGGAATGCAGTCTGTCTGCATAGCTCTCAACTGTCGGCCTATCCACATGATGGCCAGTGGATTGTCTGTTTGTTTTTGTCTGTGCACCACACAGGTCTTGTCCTAGATATATCACTGGCAATCTATCTGTTGCATGCTATCAGTACATGGCTACATCAATTTGTGTTTCTGATGTCTTATTCCTGCATAAGGGTATGTTGTAACAAATCCTGTAACACTAGCAAATTCTACGGTGTGTAAAAGCAATATTGCAAGTATGGCCCTCTGTCCTCCACATATATGGCAGGCTTTGTCCTGCTGTGATACAGTTAGGGGTTGTTAGGTAATGGCCTATCATTATTTACTGCTAGCATTCTTGCTATCATCCCAGTCATATCGTGGACTCCCACAAAATATGTTGGTCAGAGTCCATGCATGTGACAGATACATTAACATTACCACAACTAATACATTTCCCCCTAGGGCTTGACTACAGGGTATAATTGGAGGCTGCTGAACTACATCTGTAATTGTTGATTGTTACTTATCTTGAAGGCAATCCTTTGTTTACTGTTGTACTAATTGAAAGCTTTGGCCTGGACAGCATAGTATGTTATATATCCACATTGCTTGCATCTATTGTTTTGTGTGGGCCTTGCATTCATCACTGATTACATATTTCAAAATGTGTGTGCTGTAAGTAATGGCATACATTATTGTATAGTACACAAATAAAGTTTATCTGTGTATGCATACCTGTGTGTCGTGTCATGTTCTTTGAATTGTGGGTGGGTATATGTTTAATGTAAGTATTCTCATTTGTGGGAATGGTTGCCACACTACACATGTCACAGGTACCAGTTACAGGGCTTATGGCTGAGGGATATATGTTGCACCCAGTACTTTCACACTACTTCTACATATGTATGGCTACTAATACCTTTAGTCTGTGTATATGTGTTTGTACCTATATATAGCTCATATATATATATATATATATATATATATATATATATATATATATATATATATATATATATACCTGAACATATTTGTCAGTGTATAGATGTGTGTGCATATCTGTACTGTTGTAATGTGTACCCCTTCCACATTGTACATTCCCTATGGAAGAATGACTTTTCTGCATGATATGTTACAGATATTGCCCTGACATTTACAGGTGAATTGGATTACTGTTAAAGCATTGTAGCTGTGTTGTAGAGGGCCCTGAAGTGAAGAACTGCATGTGCTGGATATTGGATTGCTCAGCATAACCGTTAGGGCTGTGGGGGGGGGGGTAACATAGCACTAATTACCAGGTATCCCTCATTTGAGCCCCCACCCCCATTAACAGTGCTTATGGTCTGTTATGTTGTAGTGAGTGGTTCAGGATTTTGTTCCCATGTGCATTTTTTTTATTTTACACATGTTTTGACTGGGTATTCCGATGGGACAAATGTTCCCTTTTCAATGGTGACCAGAACCACTGTCTGGCTAAGCGACTTGCTCAGAGTCACACAGCAGACAAGTGAAGGTAAAAGAATCAAACCTTGTACCATGAGTCCAGAAAGTATCTCAATAACAACTCAAGAGCTTTTTATAATTTACAATTAATTCTGACTGTTCATGTCTCCAAGAGGCGCATGTGTGTTACTTCACTAATTTCAGCCAGGAGTATAATTAAACTGCATTTACTCAGTGATGGCTTCAGTTTATCTCACTCTTGTGCAGTATCAGTTATTTTACAACCTCTGTGACAGAGAGCAGTTGCTTGGTGTGTATTTTTTAGGAAGTATACTAAAAAGGTCTTTACCACTGAATCTTCCAATAAACTGTTCAACCTTTTCGGACAATTATGCAGTGTGGCTACCTCTCAACTGTCCAGATTTTTGCAGAATATCCAGAATTTTGTCTCTTAAAATTTATGGTTTTCTGACAAATCAGTGAGGACTGAAGTCACTAAAGAATGACACATTTCTTCTTTAAAGCCTTTCTACCTTGTTGTTTCTTGTTACCCAGTTCTAATTTCCTAATTTCAGTCATCACTGTTACCACTTCTGTTATTTTTGGTGGGGGGTTCCTTATTCTTCAACAACCTTATTATTTCCCATTTTGCAACTGTCATCAACAAATTATGCATTCTCCTTCTGTACTTGTTTGTCTCATGTCTATTCCACTCTAGAAGAAAACTTTCCTTATTTAATATATTTTCTCAGCTTTCATTTCTATCCAAATCTCTCTCTGTAGACAATACTTAAATTGCTCAAGTTTTTTCAGACACCCAAAATATATGTTGTCATGAACATTCTCTTTCCCATCACATCTCCAGAATTAACTTGGAACTTGTGGAAACATGTCATACATTCAGGGTCAGCCATAGCAACTACGGGGACCAATTTGGACCATTTTGTTGGGGCCCCTGTTCTTGTCCCCCATCAATCAACCAATTTCCACTTCTCCACGTTTGCTTGCTTCTTAAACATAAGGCTCTTAAGCCTTAGTTGAAATCATGTATATTTTTCAGGTTCTGCTATGGAGAAACTGATTTCTTGTTTTAACACTCCTGCAGGATTTTTACTTTGCTTGATTTATTTACTTAATTTACTTAGTTCCTGATCAAAGTGATGTACGTGAAGTGAAGTAATTGTCATTCCCCTGAATTGACTAGGCTGCTGTCAATTTTGCTAAATATTATCATCTTCAAGAGCCTGTAGAGAGTGTTTGTGGTCTGTACCTACAGGCACAGTATGTTGCATACAATATATGTTCTCTTTAGAGGGGGAGTTCATCTATTAGGCCACAGGCAACTAATGGATGTTGGTGATACAGTCTCTAAATTTATGACTCCTGGGCAAGAAATGTCCATAAAAACGAATTAGCTTTGTCCATGACTGCAGGTCTGGCAATTAACTTAGAGGATTAAGGCTTTGATTGTGTAAAAAGCTGTTTCCTGCACTCCAGTTTACAGGATTAAATATTTTCCACCTCCATTTGACTGCTTTGTGACTCTGAGAAAATCATTTGACTAGACAGTGCTGGTGAGTTGCCCTTGAAAAGGGATATGTAATACCCAGTAAACAATCTGATAACATGAAAAGGAAAATGTCTCATTAGCAAATATGATAATTGAGGTAATATAATTGACTAATCATTTTCACACTCTGTTAGAAAAATGTGTATTTGAATATATGAGAAATGCTAGTTTAAAAACAAAGTAGTATATAATGCATTTTATTCTATTAATCATATAACAGAAAGGATTAATTCATGTGTAAATGTAAGTAGTTTTGAAACTGCAGTGTGGCTTGAAGCAAACTGACCTCCAACCCTGGCAGATGCTAGCTTAGCAAGTTTTGATGTTTATGCTTTTCACAAGTGATTATCTGCTGGGTCAGGAAATTAACTATGTGAAATAATGAAATCTTCTGATCTTTCCTGCTGGGATGATTTGGCCTTGTATATGTGCTACTAAGATAGCATGCAGCTGGTGGGAAAGTGTTACAGTGAACAAAGATGTGTATTAGAAGATTGAATCCACTATTGTATTCAAACTGATGTGAAACCTTGAAGAAGTAACTTTACAGAAAGACATTATGTCTGACCAGGTGGATAGCAAGGCCGTATTGTTACCAGAGGAAAACTTTTTTAAAATATACAGGATCAGCAGTTTCTATGAATAGAGGACTGTAAGCTAAAGTGATGTAGATGCCCTGTGACATACCACGTCACTAAGGTGGGCACAGCTTGAATGCAAAGACTATATAGAATTGTGTGCTTCCTGTTTCATGTTAGACAAAATTCTGTACTTGTACGTTTTTTTGCCTCCTGGTGTACACTAGTAAACCTTTGAACCTGAACCTCCTGTGTATTGAATTCTTAATTTTATTTAACAGTTTGGTCCTTCGAGCCGGAAATCCCTTGGACCGCTGCAGATCAGAGTCTACCGGTGGTCGAATACTACGCAGGAGAAGTTACCGAAACGGTTCTTCTTGGGTGAAAAAACCTCCGACTGAATTGTCTTTTAAAGAGGCTGGCCACTTTCTGATCTGTGGCCGAAGAGCGAATCCTGGACGACTCAATACCGGAGGCTCAGGTAGGAAGATTTTGCCTTTTTTCTGTTTTAGATCAGGGACTAGGTTACAGTATATTGTTGTCAAGATTTGTTATGCAGATCAGGGACAAGAGGAAGTACTGTATATTTGGTCATAGATCAGGGTAACAGAATAAGGTAGGCAGTTATTCTAGATAAACTGTGAAAAGGAAATGAACTTCTGATATCATGTGATAAGAAGGGTTATGTAACATTTTCTTTTACCATGGGAAATCAGTGCACTAAAACATCACGAGATCTGCCCCTAACCGCAGACGTAAAATAAATGCAATTACAACGTTCCAATAACATTAGGTATTATACGAAATGAGTTAACAAATATGAATTTGATGGTAAACTGGATAAAACTTCACTAGTTAAACTCTTTAAGCAACTTAAATCTGATGCGGGAGGTCAGGCAAAAAAGCAACGCCAATTAGGCATTCCTCAGGCACACAGGTAGATTGAGGAAGCAAATCATAGAGAACAGAAGCTTAAAAATTCAAAAACATTATTTTTAGACAAAGAAGATAATAACTTAGTAATAGCAACAGCTCCTCCTCCTCCCTTGCCCCCTCCTTTACCCTTTTCAGGATATGAAGTGAGTGGACAGGCTGGTCCGCCTCCGCGTTATCCTGAAGTCTCAGCAAGACCACAACCATTTGTTAGAGATCCTATTGAAACTAGGTCCCAGATACGTAAAATACATAGGGACGCAGAATCATATCAAATAAAGAGAAACCTACAGGATGAGAGTGAGGAAGAAATATGCCCACTTATAAAGGTCCCAAATCCTCAGGCAGGACAGGAAGGACAGAAGCCAACACTCTTAGTATATAGACCATGGACACCGGAGGATATCCGGAAAGCTACTGAGGGGATCCCCCATCCGAAAGTTAATTTTACAAAATTTTTAGAAGATAAACAAGGCATGAGGTTGAGTTACCACTTGAATGGGGAAGAAGTAGAAAAAGTAATAAGACAAATTATAGGTCCAGATTGGCACATGATTTGTGGCACCTGGAATCCTCGTAATGCAGAGCTCAAACCACTCCCACATAGTGACGCAGAATTAGACAACAGAGTGAAAGGTCTTACAGACCGAATCTCTGAGAAATGGAAACCTAGAGCAGACTAGACTTGCATTAATCAATGCATACAACAGGAAAATGAGACAATAGATGGGTACTATGATAGATTATTGGAATGTTTTAATAATCATAGCGGTATGTCGGTTCCTGAGAACCAAATGAATGATTCCCCGTATGAACAACAATTGAAAAATGCATTTTTGAAAGGTTGCATTGCACCTATTAGTAGCTTCATTACGAAGCATATGATAGACCATCGAACAGGGAGGCTACAAACCTTACTTGAATACGCTAGACATGCTGAAAGACATTTTAATAGTAAAAAGAAAAAGAAGGCGCAGGTCTTCACTGCTGAAGATGGAGCTGAAGTATTTGTGTTACAATCAGGTAAAAAGGGCAAAAAGAATGCCCAGGGAAACAAACAGTCTGACAAATGATCAGAAGATTTTGAAGAGAGGAAAAAGAGAGGTGAATGCTTCAAGTGCGGAAAAAAGGGACATCTAGCAAGGGATTGTAAGCAGAACAAAAAGGTAATTACAGAAGATAAGGGAGATGAAGACTGACTATATGATAGTGAAGATACATCATGCGAAAGTCAGAAATCATCAGGAGAAGTTAATAAACAGAAAACAAATGTAAATGTGATAGAAGGAGTAGAGGAAGTGCAAGTAGATATGGAGGATGAAGAAAGTGAAATTTTGGACTTAGCATTATTGAGCTTAGAGCTCTACTTAGCAGATACGAAACCGGAAGTTACACTTCTGGTGGAGGGAAGGGAAGTCAAATTCCTGTGTGACTCAAGAGCGTCACGGACCCTGATACACCCCTCCAAGTTACCAGAACATTCTGAATCACCTGATTATATACTGGTAAAGGCTGTAAACAGACAACTATACAGGGAACCACTTTCCCATGATATAGCAAAAACTGACCCTGTTTCAGGTATGACCCAGAGAAGTAAAATTGTTGTTTCTGCAAAGTGTCCAGTAAACCTATTGGGCAGGGACCTTATGCAGATATTTGGCATAGCAGTAGTTCCAACTGTACAAGGTATGGAGGCGCAGAGACAAATGGATACCTTTGTAGTGCGATCGGAGGGTGAAACTTTTTACTGGTACAGCCAGAACCCAGTCACGACTGGTCCAGGGGCAGTAACTGAGGAACTGATGAACGTAGCCATCAGGAAAGCCCCCTCCCTTGACAATGATCGACAGCATTTGTTACACTATACTCTATACTACTATACCACACCAGGACCTGATAGAGAGTATGAGCAAGAATTGTTCAGAAATCGTGCAACTAGATTAGTATTGCGTACTTTGTACTGGGATACTGAGGGGAACAGTGTAGTTAGCTGTTCATTACCTCAAGAATTCCTTGCATTATATAAATCAAATTGATTACCACATGTCAGCTTGACAAAGAATAAAAATGTAAAATGGACAGACTTAGGAGAAAAGGTGACAAGATGGGAGAAACAGACTGATTTAGAACTATCAGAACAAGGGATACAGAAACAAAAACTGAATTGGTTGACACAGACACATCCAGCTGTTCACTTGCAATCTAGCGAGGACAGCTGATTAGCATTTCTATTAGAAGAAGAAAAGGCCTTATGTGAAATTCCAACAACTCTTTGGTGAACAGGCAAGTCAGATGTAGGACTTATTCGAATAGCAGGACCAGTTACAATTACCCCAAAGTCAGCATTTAGACCACAGAAAAGACAATACCCTTTGAGAAAGGATGCAGAAATAGGAATCAAGCCTATAATAGCAGCATTACTCAAAGAAGGAGTACTGGTAGAATCTCCTGATTCACCATGTAATACACCCCTATTTCCTGTTAAGAAAGCAAACGGGGAATGGCGGATGGTTCAAGATTTACAAGCTGTGAATAATGCAGTAATACCTAGAGCACCTACAGTGCCAGACCCACATACTTTGTTAAACGATTTAAGATCGCAACAGAAGTATTTCTCTGTGGTAGATATCAGCAATGCTTTCTTCTCGATACCTGTGCATCCTGATAGTCAATATTGGTTTGAATTTACATTTCAGGGGAAAAGGTATACATATACTCGACTACCACAGCAATATTGTGAGAGCCCAACAATATTTGCACAAGAAATGGCTAGCAACCTGGCAGGGTTTACCCCACCGGGAGGTAGTCAGATTCTACTTTATGTGGATGACATCTTGCTAGCAGCCCCAACACAGCAACAATGCAGGGAGGATACTGTAGAGTTGTTAACATTTTTAGCAATACAAGAACACAAAGTAAACAAAAGTAAGTTACAACTTTGGAAAAGACAAGTTAGATACCTAGAATATGTAATATCCAATGAAGGTAGAATATTAGACGAAGAAAGAAAAAACAGCAATTTTGCAAGCACCCAAGCCAGCAACCAAGAAGGAAATGATGTCTTTCTTGGGTACAACTAATTTCTGTCAGAGCTGGATACCAAATTATGCTTTGGAATCTGCTCCACTGACTGACTTGATATATAAAACACCAATGACGGCACAAGATATTTTATGATGGACACCTGAAGCAGAAATGGCTTTCTGCAGTTTGAAGCAGTTGATAGCTTCTTCATTAGTTTTACGACTCCTAAATTATCACAAACGGTTCTTTCAGACCGTAGATTGCAAACAAGGATATATGACGTCAGTGCTGATGCAACAACATGGGGACAAGCAACGCCCCATAGCCTATTATTCATCGCAGTTAGACCCAGTGGTGCGATCTTTGCCTCACTGTGTACAAGCAGTAGTTGCAGCTGCAATGGCAGTACAGGCTTCAGCCTCGGTGGTGTTATTCCACCCTCTCACATTGAGAGTGCCTCCTGCAGTCACAATAATTTTACTGCAAGAAAAAGTAGCATACCTCTCCCCTGCTAGACATCTTTCATGTATGACTATACTGCTGAGCCAACCTTATATGACAATTGAACGATGTACGACATTAAATCCATCAACATTACTTCCAACTCCTGTGGATGGCACACCACACAGCTGCCTGCAGGAAATTGAACAGTTAGCTTTGCCTAGACAAGATCTCACAGATATGCCCTTGGATAATGCCGAGGTGACATATTACGTGGACGGCTCATGCAGAAGGGGCCCTACAGGAAAGAATCTAGTAGGGTATGCAGTAGTTATAGACACTGAAATTCTAGAAGCCCAATCCTTACCACATAACTTATCTGCACAAGCAGCAGAATTGATAGCTTTGATGCGGGCATGTACTTTAGCAAAAAACAAGTGTGTAAACATATATACTGATAGTCAGTATGCTTTTTCTACAGTACATGTATTTGCGCAACAATGGAAAAATAGAGGAATGATAACATCTAGTGGAAAACCTATTAATCATGCGCAATTTATTTTGGAATTATTAGAATCTATTCAGTTACCTACCAAAGTAGCTATTTGTAAATGTGTAGCTCATACCAAACAACAGGATAAGATTTCGAAAGGCAATGCATGAGCTGATGCAGCTGCAAAGCAAGCAGCCTCAGACTCAGAAACTTTACTTTTGAATGAGGAATTACAACCCTCTGAGATTTTAGACTTAGACATGTTAAAAACAATGCAGACGCTTACTACAAAAGCAGAAAAGCAAAAATGGGAAAAACGAGGTGCAATTCTTGAAAATGGACTGTACATTTCCAAAGAGAGAAAACTAATATTGCCGTCTAATTTATTTAGATATGCAGCTTTGTTGAGCCATGGGCAGTGCCATGTCTCAACAGGGGGGATGGTACAGTTAGCAAACCAAATATTCCAAACATATGGATTCACAAACTACACAAAAAAAATGTGTGCAGCTTATCATACTTGTAACAAGCACCATGCACAAGGGGCATTTAAAACCAAGCAAGGAAGTTTTCCTATACCACCATATCCGTTCCATACTATTTGTTTGGATTTCATAGAATTGAGTAAGTGTGAAGGGAAGAAATACTGTTTAGTTATTGTAGATATATTTTCCAAATGGGTAGAAGCTTTTCCAACCAAAAATCTGGATGCAGCAACAGTGGCGAAAGCCCTGATAAAAGAAGTAATCCCTAGATTTGGCATTCCGGAAAGAATTTATAGTGACAACGGCACACATTTTGTGAACCAGACAATCCAGCAACTTGGGATATTTTTTGGTATCTCCTTAAAGAACCATTGTGCCTACCACCCACAGTCAGCGGGACTGGTGGAAAGGTACAATGGTACCCTTAATAATAAACTTAGGAAGTTAGTTGAGGAAACCCAAAAGAATTGGATACACTGTCTGCCTTTAGCACTGCGTATGAGAACGGTTCCAAATGTGAAGGGTTTGACTCCCTTTGAAATGATTTTTGGGAGAGCATATTATGTGCCTCAGTGGAAAGCTCTCATGCCCACAGAACAAGAGTCTGACAGTTCATTAGCTAGTTATATGAGGAAACTGTTAACAAATAAATCTGTTTTGCAGTTTAACTCATTTTCAGATAAGGAACAGACCAAACCGGTAGAAGCAGTTTTGGCCCCCGGGACGTGGGTTTGGCTGAAAGTGATGAAAAGGAAGAATTGGGCGAGTCCAAAGTGAGAAGGACCATACCAGGTACTATTGGCAACGCCTACTGCAGTCAGAGTGGCTGAGAGGATGTTCTGGGTTCATTTGACACACTGCAAACTGGTAAAGAACTTTCAACTTGATAAAAACTTTGTGACTGATACACAACAGGACCAAGATGGCCAAAAACAAAGCAAATAGAAATTTAGATCAACCCCAGAGATGTTGCATAAGCATTTTGTTGAGTATACATTTATTGACTGTAATTGTGACAATTTTCCTCTTGTTGTGGTTTATCCTGCACACAACCACACAAGTGAAAGTGGGAAGGTGTAACGAAACGTCTATAGACTGGCATCCAAATTTTAACACATACCTAGCCATGAAGAGTGTATATGCAGAGACTATGAACATTTCAAATTGCTGGGTTTGTACAGCTATACCAACAGCATATGGAGGACTGATAATGTCCACTGTCCCTTTGGGGATAAATGAGACTTGGGAGAATTTACTCTTTGATACAGGAACTGTGAGATCACAGGACAAAATAGCTTTATTTTTACCTGTCACACAAAAAGGAATTGTATGCTTTTACAAAAATGATACTCTCCAGGTGGGCTGAAGCAATTGTAATATAACCATATCTTACCGGTGTTATATTAAGAATAGTAATGGCAATATTCTTTGCAATACTAATTATGACTCATATTTGAACTCACTGAAAACAACCATGAATGACATTCGCAAGAATCCTGTTTTGTTTAAACAATTGTCAGTTATAGATCAGAAAATGTTTCATGCAGGGTTAATGCGTATTAGTACTAAAGTAGAAAACTGTTATTTTATTTGTGGGAAAAAGGCATATAAATGGTTACCTGAGAATTGGTCCGGCAGTTGTTTTTTGGGTTATCTGGTTCCGGCAATAAGACATACTGCAGAATTGCCTTTGGGTAAGATACGAAACGTGAGAGAAGCAGCCCGAAAACCCAAAGGTCCAGTTGAAAAACCTGTAAATCCAGTTGGAAGGATCGAAGCTGGCTGGAAAGACCATAATACCGTGAAAGACAAAAGTAAATTGACTCATATGGACTTGAGTGACTGTGTTATATCTTGGGCAGGAATATTCCCAGCATATGGAGCAGTCAAATCGATCTGGGAGCTGAGGAAGTTATCGAAACTTCTCGAAGTAATGAGTAATGCAACTTTTTCTGCCCTAAAACTGGTGACTGATGAACTGAATGCAATGAGAACTGTTGTGCTACAAAATCAAATGGCTCTTGACTTCACCCTAGCGGCGAGAGGTGGTACGTGCTCGCTTATCAAAGAAGAATGCTGTGCGTACATACCAGACAATAGGCATGAAATTAACAACCACCTAGAGGTAATTCAGCAAGTATCAGCCATGACTGAACCAGGCCCAAACCCACTGATGGACTTTTTCCAGAATCTATTTGGGGGGTGAGGTTCTATCCTAATGAATATTCTGATTGCCATTTGTGTGGGTATATGCCTAATAGGAGCATGTGTTTGCTGTGGAATTCCCTGCATGAAAAGACTAATCAAAGATTTTATTGATGTATCTGTTACTGAGACCTTGTATCAAGATATTGAGATTGAAAAATTGATCTCAGATGACATTTTTTCTGAAGTATAGATTGAATGACTCACCTAGCTGAAAATCCTTAGTGGAAGAGGTTGGGAGATGAAATGACACTATGCATACTTCAAAATAGAATAAAAAGTATTAATAGGAGGGAAAATGTTAGAAAAATGTGTATTTGAATATATGAGAAATGCTAGTTTAAAAACAAAGTAGTATATAATGCATTTTATTCTATTAATCATATAACAGAAAGGATTAATTCATGTGTAAATGTAAGTAGTTTTGAAACTGCAGTGTGGCTTGAAGCAAACTGACCTCCGACCCTGGCAGATGCTAGCTTAGCAAGTTTTGATGTTTATGCTTTTCACAAGTGATTAGCTGCTGGGTCAGGAAATTAACTATGTGAAATAATGAAATCTTCTGATCTTTCCTGCTGGGATGATTTGGCCTTGTATATGTGCTACTAAGATAGCATGCAGCTGGTGGGAAAGTGTTACAGTGAACAAAGATGTGTATTAGAAGACTGAATCCACTATTGTATTCAAACTGATGTGAAACCTTGTAAAAGTAACTTTACGGAAAGACATTATGTCTGACCAGGTGGATAGCAAGGCCGTATTGTTACCAGAGGAAAACGTTTTTAAAATATACAGCATCAGCAGTTTTTATGAATAGAGGACTGTAAGCTAAAGTGATGTAGATGCCCTGTGACATACCACGTCAGTAAGGTGGGCACAGCTTGAATGCAAAGACTATATAGAATTGTGGGCTTCCTGTTTCATGTTAGACAAAATTCTGTACTTGTACGTTTTTTGCCTCCTGGTGTACACTAGTAAACTTTTGAACCTGAACCTCCTGTGTATTGAATCCTTAATTTTATTTAACACACTCCCTGTCAAGATCTCTGTCATACCATTGTGTGGGGGCTGAGTTAACATGTAGCTGTATACTGCAGTCTTGCCATTGCATCTTGTTTATGTTTTAATATTCCACTGTGTCATCATCTCATGCAATGGTATTATAGTTGCTCACGTATGTGATACTGAGCAACACATCACCAGTACATAATAATTGAGTGCTGGGCTGTATATTTATGAACCTTCTCACCTCCAGTGCACACCAATAAAGTCCTACCTCCCATTGGCTATGCTGCACACCCCCATTTGCATACCAATGATGTACCTGGATTCCTCCAGGTACTACATTGTGCAAACTTTTATTCCTAAACACACCAGTTGGACAAGCCTCAGACATGGGTGGCAGACTGTACAGTATCCCTGAATGTCTGTGCACAGTGCTAAAGAGTAGTATTCGTCATGTTTAAGGAGTGGCACAACAGCACAACAGTTAACATTGTAACCTCAGTTCTTGGCTAACATGTGTCGCTTAAAGAGTCTTCATGGCCTCCTTTGTTTCCATGTGGGTTCTTGTTGGGTATTCTTGTCATTATTGAACTGGTGAGTCCAAATTTGGCAGAGATCTGCATGCCATGTGTAAATGAATGTAAGTTCATAGATATGTGTGTGTGTGTGTGTATATACATATATATATATATATATATATATATATATATATATATATATATAGTGTGTGTGTGTGTGTCTGTCCTTCTATACACATGTGTCCTATTACTTTCCCTACCTTGTGCTCACACATAACAATAATAGGCTTCTCCCCTTCCATAATCCTGAAATCTGTAAAGTGGGTATTAGGGAATGATTGAATATATGCCATGGTTAACTGGGTATAGATAGCTGACTTCATAGCTCAGCCTGTATATTACTTTATTCAGATGCAAATACTAATCTGAGAAGGAAACTGCATGTGGCACATTGGTTTGTCAAGCATTTAAAATGGAGCTACAGGAATGTTTAGAGAGACAATCTTGGAGACAGTAAATAGGGAAGAACATGTACAATATTAAGACTATATAGCTAAATATACATATTAGGCATTAAACTGATCATCTAATAAAGCCTACATTATACTTTTAGTAATCATTACAAACAGAAGGTAGATTATTTTGTGTTCATAATATAACTGAATGATGAAAGGTGGAGATTTTAATGCATTACAGGTAAAATAATATTAATGAGATATGGTAGTACCATTCAAGCAAATGTAGTACTAGCTGTGCTTTTCTTTCAGGCAATGACACGTAGAAAATGAAGAAAAAGCTACTGGTAAATCTGTGAGACAATTTTAATTTAATTCTGATATGTTCCTACCACAAGTGAGATGTTTTATATTGACTTGGCCCTCAGTTTTAGCTACACCACTCATTAAATAGTTATTAAATACCAAAATGTAAGTCAGTACCTATAATAACTTGTACTTTAAAAATGGGAAGTAAAACAGAGTAACAACACAAATACTAAAGACAATGTAGTAAAATACATTTTTTAAAACAAGAAACATCTTTATTAAATTATCATGTATGACATAGCAAATCTTATATTTGTATAAATGAAAAAGAAACCACATTAACACAATTTTGGTTGCAAACATTATGTTTCATAGACCCCACTGAGACATCTGTAGTTGAAAAAAAAACATTATACATCACTTATAGTATATCCAGTCATTGTCAAGTATTACCTAGCTCATTCAAATCCTGTCTTCTTTTAAACCATGTTTCTCCTCTGCATATAAAGTTCCCACAATTCCCATTGTTCCTAGGTAGTTTGCTGCTTCCCATTTCTAAAGATCCCAATTCCATTTGCTTTATCTCTGTTACAATATTCACTACTTCTAGTAAAGTTGGTTTAGGCTTTGATTTCCATTTTCTAGTAATTGCTTTTTTGCCAGCCACCATAGAGTAAAAGTAATACAGACAATAATGAATTCAGAGACTTAGCAGCCAGATTCTGTTGTAGATTAGGAATTATTTCAATAAAAGCTCTAGTTAAATTGGTGTGCATATAAGGCAACAGAAAAAAAATTACCTGAACAGCAGGCCAGGAAGTAACACTTAGTATACAGGCAGTCACTTACAACTACCATTCTACAGCTAAAAGATACATTTCTCATTTTCATAAGGAGGAAGATTCAGGACTAAAACTGCTCAACTGTATTCCACTTCTACACTGCAAAAATGAAAAAAAAAACATGTGACAGTGAATCGTTTTATCTTCACACAGCTGGATGAAACATCTTATGACCCATTACTCCTGACTTCAGCTGCAGGAGCCTATGGCCACACACTATCTGTCAGCACTCTTGTATGACTGAGGTGCTCACCAGCAGGACAGGAAATTCAGATAACAATCAGATTATGACTATGTCCTCCCTCATAAACCATTAGATTTGTATTTAATATATAAATTAAAAAAGAAGCATGTAACTAACTGAAATCCAAGGCTGCAGTCTAATATATTGAAAACAAACTTTCATTCTTAGTTCATATCTTGAGTGTTTTTCCCTCAGATAAAATGTAGAAGCATATAAATGCAAATTATTAAGTATTTGGTCATCTATACATTAAATTTATCACATTACAGAATGTCAATATGGTCTGCATAATCCTCAACTCTTCAAACAAAATGAGTGTAATTTTAACTACAATTTTAATAACACGTAAAATCTTATTTTCTGTGTTTTTCTTCCTCTGTTGCCTTACTGCACAAAGCCTCCCCATACACACACACACACACACACACACACACACACACACACACACACACACACACACACACCAAGATCTTTGGTAAGAGGGGTGGCCACTATGAAAATGCTATAAGTAAATAAAACATCTTTTTTTTCTTTTAGTTTTAAATAATAACATGATTTCTTTATTTTGCTGGAAAATACCCATACATTTACATATAGTAGCCATGGCAACTTGAGGATGTATTTTTGTTCTTTATTCAAGAACTGGGAAGGCATTGATTAAGGTCATTAAACCTCTATGACAGAGTTGACATAACCGTAGTTATACATAAAATACAAAGTATAGGTAGTGCAGGATTAGTGGCCAAGAGGTAACATACCCATCATTGATGTCAGAAAATCAGGAAATTGTTGGGTTTTATCCCCACACTAGGTGTTTGAATTAATTTTCCATTACTGACACTGCAGTGGAACACAAGTGGGCTACAGCACTCCTCAGTATACCATCTTTCAGATGACATATTAACTAAGGGCCCATCTGTCTGAGATGGTCATACATCACACTGATGTAAAAGATCCCTTGATAAAATATTATATCATCTTCAATATTACACTCTTCCATCAAAAACAGCCTTCAACAGATAAACAATTTATTCTTTTCAAAAAAGACATCATTGCAATCCCAGTTCAAGTAAGAAGCAGAGTAATTATTTAATCTGTTGCATCAGCAATAAATTATTCATATCACAGTAAAAAATATACAAAAAATCCAGTTTTTCCCCAAACCAAAACACAATACATGTTTGTTGGAAATTATGCCCATTTTATAGAAAGAACAAAATTACATTACCTCTCCCCCTGTGTCAACCAAAATATATCCAAAGTAATATTTTTTCTTCTGAAAGTATTTCTTGACCTTTCATTCCACAGAAAAAAACATGTTAACTTCTTTGTCATCCAAATAAAAAAAAAAAAAAAAAAAAAAAAACAATTCCCAGAGGATTATGTGCCCAGGCCTACATTTTTATATGATAGTGCAAATAACACATCCAATAAGCTCAGATTCATCACAAAGACAAACCTTTCCTCTATTTGTATATATATTTATCAATCGTTTTGTGGGTAATTTGTTATGACTTAACCTTCAAAAAAATGTTCATAAAATACATTGCTTCATAGACAGCATTCTTAATTTTGGAACTTCATATAATGTGCTTTCATAACTTTCTCACTGAGGTATAAAAATAGTGTGTTCAATCTCTAAGACTTTTTTCTTATTATATGACAAGATATCTGTCACTGTCCTCAACTGCTTCAGTTTCATCCAAATCAAGTTTTCCTTTTTATTCATTGACTGTTTCTAAAATTTTCTAGGAAATATAGCATTGTCCCATCTTCCCAATAACTGGCCACAGTAGCTACTCAGAAATCATACTACAATTACATTTAGACACAATCATAGTTGAAAAAAGTCAGAAAATAAAATACTTCAGTGTGTATGATGTCAATACTCGCTTCCATTGCAACTTGGTACAAAAGTCAATTTTTAATAGGAGTCAGGTGTTTACCCCAAATCTCCATGAAAAATTCATATTATTTTGACTTCTAAACTTTCTGGAAGTAAACTTAATATCCAAGAAAGTTTGTAACCCATAAATAGAAGCAGTTTTAGGTAAACTTTCTTACCAAAATAATAAAATCTCCATCCTGAAACCTTTTGTAGCATATCTGACAACTTGTGATCCTGTTGTTCTTAATTATATAATTTTCCAAATGTGATACTGCAACAAAAACTTCTGTATTAAAGGAATCCCAAAGGAATCTGCCAAAGAAATCATATACTTTATTGCCTGAAAACTCACCTTTCACCCAAACCAGTCTAAGGGAAATTTGAGGTTTACCTATCAAAATTTCAGTCTGTGACTATGTAACAAAGAAAGGATAATGTCAACTAAATGAAGGAATAGTATTTGAAAAACGCATGTGTTAAAAAAGTTCGATTTAATTTTACAGTGTGCTATAACATAAACATGCATAGATAAAATAATATTGGACAAACTGCTTCCTATAGTCAAGGGTACACAGTACAATTTCTTTTACCTCAATCTGTCTGTTGTGAGTCATTGAACAATGGTCTTACCCTCTTAATAAATGAAATATATATATATATATATATATATATATATATATATATATATATATATATATGGGTCCTATTCAGTCGATCGAACGTTTATGGCTGAGACCATATGTTTGAAATTGTAAAAGTTCGATCAGACTGAATGGAGCTGGCCGTACAGTGCAGAAAGGGAAGAGTTCCCATTTCTGCAATGTAGTGCAATCTCAGAGTTGGCATATTTAAGTAAGGGGGTGTGTGGGGGGACGGGTCTATATTATAACATCAAATTTTATAAAGTTCGAATGTTATAATATTGAACCAGTTTTGTCGAATGCTGAAAACAGCAAAGGTGCAGGACAACGAATTCTTTCCCAGGGAAAGAATTTGATGGGCTTTTGCTGTGACTTCGCTGTTTTCAGCGTCCGATATTTTGGAACGTTACGGGTCGGGTTCAGGTAAGTGTGCGATTGTGTGTAGGTTAGGGTTAGGTGGCGGGTTAGGTGAGTTAGGGTTAGGGAGCGGGTCAGGTAAGTGTGCTGTTGTGTGGACATTAGGGTTAGGGTGCAGGTCAGGTAAGTATGCGATTGTGTGTAGGTTACGGTTAGGGGGCAGGTTAGGTGAGTTAGGGTTAGGGCACAGGTGAGGTGAGTGTGCGATAGTGACAGACCTTAGGGTTAGGGTTGGGTTAAGGAAAGTGTATGTAAAGTTTAGTTTAGGTTTAGGTGTAGGATTTTAGGTGTATGTGTGTGGATTGCTGTTTTTTGTGTGTGTTTGTGTTGTGTGTATGTCTCTCGGAATAGCGATTTTTTTTCCCTGGGAATTCTGACTGTTTGATGTTTGCGGATTTTGGTGTTTAGGGTTCGATATTATAACATTTGATCTTTGTAGATTTCGATGTTATAATATAGACCCATGGGGGGACACCCCCCTGCTTTAGATGTTTAGTTTTGTGTTTTGCTGTTTTATTTGTTTTTACTTCAGTGTTTGAACTTTTATGAGCTTGAGCATATGGTCTTGGCCATATGTGGTTCGAACTTGTAAAAGTTTGATCTACTAAAGTAGATCCATACATATATATATATATATATATATATATATATATATATATATATATATATATAAATAACTTATTGGTCATCCTTTATGTGCCTTGTAGGACGAGGACCTTTCCAAATCATTTTTAGAGCTACTACATTATTCAAAATTCAGGACTAATTGATTCTCCCATAAAACTTGCATTAAAAAACTTTTAATAATATTTTAAACAGCTTGCCTAACAAACTAGTATAATATTTAAATGCAAGCACTTGTGTAAAATTGTTATGTGTCTTCCTCAAGGCTAATTTCAGTTCTAATAATGTAAAAGGCATCTCTACCCCCAGAATTCAGTAAGGTTCTGTGCAGGAATAGCTTATTCCTGCACAGAAACGTCTGTTTAAGAGCAGCACGGCAGTGCGCCATGCATAGTAATGAAAGCGCAGTGCCTCTACTCCTAAATGGACATGGAGCATGGATGAGTGCAGGGAGGGTGTCTGAGAGCAGAGCTCACACAATACACACACCTTTGCACTCAGGAATGCTGCATACCTCTCAACTGTAGAAATCATCACAGAATGTCCATATTACATGCCCATACAACACCCCAGTTGTCCTGGCAAATCACTGGGATGATTTCAGGATTGAAGCGGGTAAATAATGCATACATTTCAGTGTTAGACTTCAAATTTGTCATAAAACGTATATTAAAACAAATCCTGTTATTCTAGCAACTGTCCCAAGTTTATAAGAGCAATAATGAAAATATGTCTATAGTTGTGCCACAATTTGTCAAGCTTTGTCCAGATAGTGTGCCTGAAGAGGTTGAGAGGTATGGGGGCTTGCTAGCATGTCTGCCAAATGTGCAAATGCACACAGGAATCCACAGCAATAAGTGAAACCTGTCCCTTCCAAGATAAAATAGCAGTAGAGAATTATTTTTATCAAACAGATTAAATTTAACCAGCGAGTTTGCCTATTGCTTAGCTACACCTACTGTAGCTTAAATAGCACAAGAAGATAAATAGCAAGATATATTCAGTTGAAACAGTACTGCAATAATGTAGTGGTCAGACTGTTCACTTTGTGAGCAGTTATTCCTGGTTCGATCCTCACTGTAGTAAATTCCATTTTCCATGTGAAAGCAATTTATGAACAATTTTTTGCTGTATCACCTACTAAATAACATATATTTGTGAACTGAAGTACTGCATTAAGTGCAGATGTGAGGTATCACTGTAATAATGTGGTAAAATCCACAAATAAACACAAGTGCCCCATACAGTATATGTGCACATGAATCAGGGATACTAAACAAAGTTATAATGTGCAATGAATGATAAATCCATGCCATACACAAATACTGTAAATATGTAGAGTGTCCAAATCTACCACTTTCCCAAGACTCGTGGTTTATTTCTTTCTAAATTAGTGCAGGTGTAAGCGGGAGTAAGCATTTTTAAGCAGTAGTAATTGGGTTTAAGCCTGATTCTGTGGGGGTAAGCAATGCGCACACAGGTTAAGCAATTTTGAAGATAACTCTCTGTAAACATATTTAACTGGAAGTTAGCATTGCTTACTGTCTCGTAAACCCACACAAACCCGCTTACAACTGCTTAAAAGTGCCTTAATCACTCTGTATCCAACAGCCCCTTTTCTGCCCAACAACAAAAGAAACATGCTTTGCTGGCTTTGAACCCAGGACCCTGTACACTATAGTCACAGCAGTTAACCAATAAGCCATTACAGCCATACATAAATTTGAGGTATACCCAAACAGACCCTCACTGTAGCAAAATCACAGTTTACATGTGAAAGGAAACTATAAGCAGTTTTATAATGTATAACCTACTACATACACACACACACACATATAAGTGAACTGGAGTACTGCATTAAATCCAGATGTGAGGTGTCATTGTAATAAAGTGGTGAAATCTCCCAATAAACACAAGTACCCCATACAGTGTACTTACACATGAATCATGGATAGTGAACAAATATATAACATGCAATGAAAGACAAATCGATGCCAAACAGCAAATAGTCTGCAAATTTAAAATTAAGCAATGCTAAGCATTGCACACCCATGCTTACTAGGAGTAAGCAATGTATAGGCCAGCTAAAGCAATTTGACCATTTGTATACCCCTTTAAGCAATGCCAACCTTAGGTAAGCAGGTTTGCCCATAGCTTAGCATTTTCAAAACCATTCAATCACAACAAAGTGTGGGACATCAGCCCTATTTAAACCCCACAGGG
The DNA here is from genome assembly GCF_019279795.1 of Protopterus annectens. Lineage (NCBI taxonomy): Eukaryota > Metazoa > Chordata > Ceratodontiformes > Protopteridae > Protopterus > Protopterus annectens. The sequence goes on from NC_056726.1 coordinate 153,192,217, forward strand.
GGAATCCATCTCATAACCGGTTGCAGCTTCCTCCTGCAGGCACTATGGCCAGTGTGGGTGAAGGATCACACTTCTGGGCACAGCTCTGGAGCATCCAGGAGTCCAAAGTCATGGCAGGACTCCTCGTTAAAAACCATGACCAGAGACTGCTGCAGGGCCAGTACCGGGGTTCCCAATATAAAGCTGAAGCCTGGGACCATCTCACCTGTGACATCACCAGTTCCACTGGCATCCCTCGAACTGGTGAGCAGGTCAGGAATCAGTATGCTGACCTGAAACGGAGGAAGAGGCAGCACTTGGATCAGTGGATCAAAGAAGCTAGGCAAACGGGTGATGTTCCAGCCGCATGTAAATATCATTCTACTACCTGTTTAATAATTGCCAGCTCATGTATATTATGGATAGGTATGGCTAAATATTCCTCTTATGTCTTTGACAGTGGCAGATGAGCAGGCTGTGAATTAAAACGCCCATGCCTGTAGGCTGCAGGGGCTGCATCAGGAGGCAGGTTAGTAATAATCTTGAATGTACTGTCATAAGAAATAAATCTAAAAACAGTAGAAACTTAATTGCCTTTATAAAACATGTATTGTGTATGGCATGTACTGAGTAAACTAGACAATATGGCAGGAAGAGTCTTATATATGTTGTGTGTAAATAAAAGGTTAACAGCCTGGCAATAAAGGTCTAACTCTTGGACTGCTTGCGTTTACGCAGGTATCATATGGTAATGTAGTTTTGCAATCTCTTAATAGTACTGTTGTATTAAACACTATTACCCACATTGTGCTACATAAATAAAATGTGTAGAAATGTCTGTATACAACTGTTGTAATCACAAGGTCATATTGTACAACTGAGAGAGACTTAAAGAGAAAATAGTGAAAAGATCATCCATATAAAACAAATAGCGCACTCAACTGAGACATAAAGTGTTGTATTTTTAGCACACAGCCATAGTTCGAATCCTGGGTGTGCTAGTAAGCTGTATGCAGAATCATACCCCAAAACTGTACAGATATTGTCAGAAAGTCCAGATAATTGGCATAAGTCCCCTGGCTCTCAGCATGTCCCCCTGACAAATCAGTGGGATGCTCCCAGAAGTTTAGGCAGCAAATAATTACATACAACTGATTGTCATACATCATAACTGTCAGAAATATATCTATAAGAACAAACCTGTCACTCAAGCAACTCACCAAAGTGTCATGAGAGTAATAAGCAAAGTATGTCCCAACTCCACCCCCATGTTGTGAAGCTATGACCAGAGTGTGTGCAGTAACAGAGTGAGACGTCTATGCATAATAATAATGTGGAATCTGGTAATATGTGTGGCAACATTCAGATAGTGTTAGCAAAAATTCCCCCCACAGGTCTGTCAGACATGAAAACTGCGTAGAAATAAAAGATTGAAATCCTGGACTGGTACTGTTTAGTCTGGTATTGTATGGCATTGTTAGTGTTGCAGTATCTCTGATTAATAAGGTATTTCTCATAACTGTCATCCACAGAGTGCTACATAATAAAACTGTCTAGGAAACCCTGTATAAGAATGTCGTAATTAAAAGGTCAGATTGTAAAACCACGGGAGACTTATAGACAGAATTCAGAGAAACGATACACAGCAATATCTATATAGCCCACTCAACTGTGATGTACACTGTTTTATGTTTAGCAGACACAGCTATGGTTCGAATCCTGGGAGTGGTAGTAAGTTGTATGCAAAATCATAGCACTCAACTGTACAGATGTTTCCAGAATGTCCAGATAATTGGCCAATATCTGCTGACTGTTACCTTGTCCCCCTGGAAAATCAGCGTGATAGTCTCTGACATTTAGGCAGCATTTAATGTCATATAACTGACTGTCAGGCCTGTAAATATTTGGAAAATGTCTATGAAAACAAACCTGTCATTGTAGCTACTCACCAAAGGTTTATGAGGGCAATAGTCAAAATATGTCCCAGTTTCATCTGCATGCTGTCAAGACATGCCCAGAGTGTGTGCAATAAGAGATGAAGAGGTATGTGTATAACATCAACCTGGAATCTGGGAATATGTGTAGAAACAGTCAGGTAGTGTTAACAAACAATACCTCCACAGGTATACCAGATAAGAGGTGTATATTGCAGGCAAAACACAGTTCATGTATATAGCTGTCTACAACGATACCACTGTCCAAACTAAGGCCATAGGGTAGTGTAATAATACCTGTAAGGTACAGATCACAGCACTGACTAAGAAAGTAATGAGAACTACAGGGATATACAAGTTCTTAATTGACATCTTTTTCTCCCCCCCACCATATCTGCAACAATAAACTAAATACACAACTCAATCGATATGTGTACAACTAAAACTACTGTTGGGACATATGTCCTATTGTTTAATAAATATTGAAATTTGTTTCTATGCATGTGTCACATTGAAATACTCCCACATTGGTGGCATGCTGCCATCAATGTACCTGCCTGCTGTTGTAATGGCCACTGTGGTTCCATATATGCATGTGTTCTGTTTGCTATGTAACTGTTCCATATCTGGTAATGGGAATATCTATGTATGCTGTTATACCTAATCATGGAATGTGTTGACTATTACTAACTCACACATATTTTAAAAAGGAAACACCATAGCATGTTTGGGAAGGCCTGTCCCAGCAGACCCACCTCTCCCACCTTATCTGGCCATGGCACTGGGTACCATCAAATCTGAGGACCACACCAGGACATCCTCATCTGCTGGCTCGGTACCACCTTTGGGTGGAACCACCTCAGGGGATGGGGCTCACCCCCCCCTGGGAGTGGGCATGGACAGGATACTGTCACCTGTCATCGGGTCCGAGGTCTGGTGCGTAGCGAGCTCCACAGGGAGTTTGGAGATCTGCTACACCAGCTTGAGGGATGAGTGGTGCATCTAGAGGGACAGACTGTCCATTCTACCCAGCCCAGCCACCTTTGGTGCTGTGAAGGTGCAGTGGTGACTGCCCATGGGTGGGGACCTCAGTCACACTGTTTTTACTAGGGGGCTCATGGGCTTCCAACTTCCAAACACCTCTCCACATCTAAGGTGTTTACCCCATGTGTCATATACTGCCCTTGTATGCTGTTTGTCTGTCTTGTCTGTTATCCTACCCAACCTACCTCCCAAAGTATACCTACTATTCTGCCCCAACATTCCAATCTCACCTTAAAAAAAGGGCAATCTGTTCCCAAAAAAAATCTCGCCCCATACATAGCTGTTCATTTCGCACACATGTCCACTGGACACATGTAATCTGGTGTAATTGGCTTCACAACATATTAATGTTGTCCTCAACCCTCTCTCATGGATATGAGTGTCCAAATCTACCTCCAAATCAGTGTATATGCACAGCTTATGCTGTAGAAGAAATGGGCAGCTATGGACCTTCCCTACACCCGTCTTGCACATCCCTAGCTATTTTCCCGACTGTCTTTCCCTCTTTGTGCCCCTTTTTCATCACTTTCCTATCAGCCCTTTTTCTATTCTTTTAAAGAAATTAGCATGGGGATAAGTGGGAGGAAGCACTTTTAAGCAGCAGTAAATGGGTTTAAGCCTGTTAGCATGGGGGTAAGCAATGCCTACACAGGAGAAGCAACCTAGAGGCTAAATGACTGTAAACATATTTAACCAGAAGTTAGCATTGCTTACTTTTGCGCAAACCTGCACAAACCCGCTTGCAACTGCTTAAAATTGCCTTAATCACTCTGTATCCAACGGCCCCTGTTCTGCCCAGCAACAAAATAAGTAGCCTTTGCAAGTCTCGAACCTGGACTGTGCACACCATATGCAAAGTTATTTACCACTAAGCCATGTCAGACATACATATTCCTGATGTTTTCACAAGCATATCATCCAGCACAGTCATTCAGCAGTGCAGGAAATGTATTTATACATGTAGATATATATATATATATATATATATATATATATATATATATATATATATATATATATATATATATATATATATATCACACACACACACACACATATATATATATATATATATATATATATATATATATATATATATATATGTATAGATATATACAATCCCGAAATACTGAAAGCTCGAATTTCAGCATTTCGGGACCGTAAAGGTGAAAATGTAAAATCTCAAAAGTCCGCAAGCGTGAATTCGAATATCTTGAATCCAAACTTATGCAGTGCAGCAACGGGATGGGAACTGTTTGGCTGGGAGGCTTTATGGAAGAGAAGGTAAGTGAGTGTATGTGAGTGTTATTGTAAGTTGTGCATGTGGGTTGGGTAGGGAGGTGACAGTATGAGTGTGAGTGTTGGATGTGTTTGTGTGTGTGTGTGTGTGTGTGTGTGTGTGTGTGTGTGTGTGTGTGTGTGTGTGTGAGTGTGTGTGTGTGTGTGAGGGAGTGTGGAATGTCTGCGTGTAAGTAACGCATTTCTTAACTGTTAGTGCGTTCTCAGAGTTGGTATATAAAAGTAGGGGGGTGGGGGCACAGCCCCCAGGGGGGTGCAGGGAGGCTTGCACCCCTGCAAAGATGTAGTGTTGGTTTGTGCAGTTTGTTTGTTGTGGGTTGAATGGTGTGCTTGTTGTGTGGTGTATGGTTTGTGAATGTTTGGGATTTTATTTTTCGTGTTTGTTTCAGGATTGCGGTCTGTTCGACTTTATAGTTTCGAGATACTGAAATTCGAGCTTTCAGTATATCGAGATTATAAAGGGGAACAATATACATATATATATATATATATATATATATATATATATATATATATGTATATATATATATATATATATATATATATATATATGTATATATATATATATATATATATATATATATATATATATATATATATACATATACATATGTATGCATCTATAGATATATATGTCTACAGAAACATAGATTTTTTTTTTGAACTACACATACACGGAAGCACTTTTTGATGTTAAGTGCTTTCGTGTATGTGTGTTCGATGTTTTGTGATTCGGACATATGCTAGTTGAGCATGTGTCCTAGACCCATATATAGATATATAGATATATATATATATATATATATATATA